>NC_090192.1:5921536-6221536 GCF_024679245.1 Pseudorasbora parva
AGAGAAAAAACAATCACATTAACTGGGATAAACAGCTCACTTTAACTGTAATTTCATCACTATCCCAGCCCATCCTTTTCACAAGGAAAGCAAGAAAGACCAGTTTAACCTTTGCGGTGTCTCATTACTTATTTAGATCATATGCACTGCGTTTTGCGCTTAGCTTCCCTATTATATTTTTTGGTTCATCGTTACACCAAAGCATTTACATGAAGAAAATATTTAATATTACTATTTAATACTTCTACTCAGACTGCTAAGATTACATTGATTTTAATGAATTTATTGGTTGTATTTTGTTCTTTTGTGGATTAAATTACATTGATATGAAATTAATCACTGACTAAGAAAATGGAACTGAAATTTTAATTTGTGTTGTCCAACATGGTATGGCATCCTTTGGCATTATGCTTTGGTGAATATGGAGTGTAAAATGGGGTTTTATACTAAAATACACAGTTATTTACAATATAATATATTAACATTGTTATTATTAAAAATAGGTGATGAGGGGGATCTTTCACCTTAGCTACATTTTAAAGGCACAGTATATACAATGTTTTGATTAAATAATTTTTAATTTTATAACATTACAAAATAACCAAATTACCATAATCTATTTCACATATTCATTTTTACAGCTTTTATATTATGGAAATATACACATATCTGAGGTTTACATTCAAACTCTCTTTAACATAAAGCACAGATAACACACACACACACACACACACACACACACACACACACACACACACACACACACACACACACACACACACACACACACACACACACACACAAACTTCTATAAAACACTTGTTATTCATTCAACCATGCAGGCCTATCATGAACACTGTAGTTAAGAAGAAGCGCATGACAAACACACGTGCAGAGTCTTGTTTTAACCCACGGTATGCTGTTTTGAGAAACTCCCTCAGACTCTGCTCATAGCCAACACTAAATCGAAACGATACTGAACGCATGCAGTGTGCCTTTAAGAACATTCCATATGAGCAATAAACAACTGAAGTGCTTCATCTGGCACAGCCCAATTAGTGCTTCTGTAATCAGCTTTCTGTCAGGCATAGCCTACCTGATCTGTTTTCGGCATCCCGGCCAATCCACCTTGTTCAATGTCCTTTTCGTTCATCTTGGTTTGTTTATGGACCTTATAAAGTCGCTGTTTGTAGAAAGTTTCACTTCAAAGCGTTTTGCAGCGCGTAATGTCCATGCCACCCGTAACGAGGAAGTCCGGGATCGCTAGAGACTGTCGGGTTACCTGAGGAATCAGGTGGAACCGGCGAGCAGGGTGTGGCTGTAGAGGAGAGGCTGAAAGAGACTCTCTCTGTGTGTGCGTGCGTGCGCGCGCGCGTGTGTGTGTGTGTGTGTGTGTGTGTGTGTGTGTGTAAGACGACTACCTGTGAGGCGAGGGATAATGCTCATTGCTTGCGCTAATCAAAATCCAGTTTATTGTTCATTGCACAAAGGATTTGTCTATCCAAATATCACAGCAAACAAAATGCCAGGTTGTAGGCCTATTTGTCATATTTGCAGAATTATCTCTATGGCAAATGGTGTCCCAATTAACCTGAAGCCCTCAAGGTGTGCTGTGGTATCAGGCACCAAGATGTTAGCAGCAGATCCCCTTAAAGAACCCTTTAAACTCTGTGGACAGGGTCCAGAATAAAATCATCAAGTATACTCTACATTTTAAATGTCTGTGGAGGAGCTCTTATGTGGTACCAATTGAAAGCTTAAGAAAGATATGCATAGCTTTGGCATTTGTTTTACACAAACTTATTTACACTACATTATACTCTTGGACCATTTCAAACCTGGATTTGGCCTACCCAAATTGAAAAGCTTACCCACATACAAACATATCAACATATACCCACACAAATATATACTCACATACAAAATGTCGGTGTCATTTTACAGGAAACCCTTACATAAACCATTGCTTGATCAGGCACAGCTAATCAAATGCCTTTTATTCATTGATCATCAGCAAGTGTGATCACCTCTATAAAAGCAGAGGTTTCGTTAGTTTGCTGGTCTGGAGTCTTCCGGTGTGTGTTAACGCAAGGCCACGGAGGAAAGACATTAGAGAAGCAATTGTTGCTGCCATCAATCTGAGAAGGGCTTGCTTCCAAACAATCTGAAGTCCATCCTCCTAGTAGGACGATTATTCACAAGTGGAAAATATTCAAGACCGTTGCCAATCTTGTCAGGAGTGGATGTCCAGACAACCCAAGAGCTTCACCTCAGACACAAAAGGCCTCAGTTAACATGTTAAATGTTAAAGTTCATGGCAGAGCAGAGCAGTTACGAGAAGATGGGATAAGTATGGCATGTTTGGAAGGTTTGCCAGGACGAAGCCTCTTCTCTCTATGAAGAACAGCACAGATCAGCATAACAGCATAGGTTTGCAAAGTTACATCTGAACAAACATCAAGCCTTCTGGAACAGTGTCCTTTGGACAGATGAGACCAAAGTGAAGATGTTTGGCCATAATGCACAGCGCCCATGTTTGGTGAAAACCAAAAGAGCTTATCAGAACAAACATCTCATTGAAGTCAAGCCTGCTGGTGGAGGGGTGATGATTTTGGGCTTGTTTTGCAGTCACAGGACCTGGGCACCATGGCTTTATTGTTGCTAAATAAATAATGTGATGGTGTGATATGTCAGGTGTTGTTGTTCATCTTGAGGTTTTATTTTCAGAACTTTAAAGGGGGGGGGGGGGGGGTGAAATGCTTGTTCATGCATACTGTTAAAGACTTGGATTCCCATACTAAACATAGACAAAGTTTCAAAAACTAAGTTGGACGTTTGATGGAGTATTTCTGGGTCAAAAATACTCTTTCCGGTTTCTCACAAGTTTCGGAGAGTTTTTTTCGAGTATGGGTCGGCTTGAAGTCGATAGAGCGGAAGGTCCTTGTATGGGCCGTACGGGCTCTTCTTCCGGTAGGGTGCGCGAGCGCGCGTGACTAAAAAATGCTCTCAGGTGCAGCATGCTCCACTTTATTCCTATGGGTGACGTCGAGAGACTTCAACGCTTCTGCACAGCATTCCGGGAAGGCAGCGCTGCATTTAAACCAATTTGAACGCAGAAATGACGAGAAGCTTCACAACATCGCGGATCTCCACCACGGTCACAGCTGTCACAGGACTTCACTAAATCAACAGTTAACTTACCGAAGAAGTGTGTTTTTGACGGAGTGGTCCCAACGATAAAGGTTCGGTCCTGCTTTGGAAACAGGCGGTGAGTAAAAACTGCTTCAAATGTCTGTGTTGTTGGCTATCGTCGCATAAGTAAACATTAGTAAACGACACGATCGTGTATAACGTTAGTTAATTTATCAATGGAGCATGCGATCTATGGTGTGTGTTTAAATACATTTGTTTAGCTGACCACTATAGGTGTCAGTTTGTTTATTGGAAAACCACCCAAACATAAACCTAGCGTTCTCACAAAGCGTACGTGCTTCGTCATTCAAATGGTTACTCCATTGTTGTTCTCTGTATAACGTTACACTATCTGACGTGCAAAACCGTTTTGCTTGCTACTGCTAAGTTTTAGTCGCATACAATAGTCCATAAACCGAATCATGTCCTCATAAATTGCGAGTAAAGACACACAAATGTTGACAGGCCACTAAATACAGTACATACCACAGAGACGGACGTCCTGCTGTTGTTGCTCCTCCTGTTCAATTTATTTCAGCCTCTGGATCTGATTCTGGATATCTATTAGTTGAATGTCAGCTTTCAGAAGCTCTCTTGCAGTAGCTGAGCGCTGGTCATTCTTTAGCTCCGCCCACACGATACGCCTCCACACGCTCGTTTTTTTCCGGAAAGACTCGGTACAGCCTATATTTCTTTTATAAATATAATAAAACTAAAGACTTTTCGGAGATATGAAGGATGCAATACTACTCTATTGGTACTCAAGATTGACATGAGATTGACTGAAACTGAGTGCCCCCCCCCCCCTCCCCCTTTAAGACCTGCCAAGGATCTGGGGCCTCATTTATAAACATTGCGTAAGCACAACAGAAGGCGTACACCGCTCTATGCGCAATAATTGGCATTTATAAAAAGCAAACTTGGCGGGAAAATGTGTGGTCCTTCAAGCAAGCTCTGACTCACCCAGGCGTGCACAAAAACGGGTGAAATGAGAAATGGCGACACCCAGCAGATAGAAGAAACTTGTGAAAGTGTGTGAAGCTGTAGACCGTTGTGTAAAATAAATGACAATACTGCCTCTCATAAATAACATGAAGAAATCACCACAAATAACTGCCTACACGAACACCAGTTTGATTGCATTGTAAAACAAACAACATCAAATATAGATAGATAGATAGATAGATAGATAGATAGATAGATAGATAGATAGATAGATAGATAGATAGATAGATAGATAGATAGATAGATAGATAGATAGATAGATAGATAGATAGATAGATAGATAGATAGATAGATAGATAGATAGATAGATAGATTGATTGATTGATTGATTGATAGATGATCCAAATCATGGTATTCATGCTAATGCCTTTAGTTTGTTTTATTTTTGATAAAATAATGTAGGCTATGACATATGTCTCAACCATTTAGAAAGAAACAGAAATTCTCCTCAAGAGCACCGGTGTTTCCTCTTTGCCTTTGCCATGATTTAGCCATTCATGAATATTAATGTGTGGCCGGTTCACGGACTATTTATGGGCAACTATAGGCGTGGCATGAAGCCGCAAAAGCTGCTACATTTAGAATGGATTGTGATAGTGTTGTCACGATACCAACATTTTGACTTCGATACCATACCAGATCAAAATACCTCGATACCGATACTAAATCAATACCACAGTAAAAAAAAATAAAAAATAAAAAAAAAGATATGAATAATATGACAACAGAACTTATTATTCATTGTTTTATTTATTTTTTACTAAAAATTCACTTGGCCAGCATGGTCATGCCCTGGTTTTTGCCCATTCCCTCCTTTTATTGCTAT
The DNA here is from genome assembly GCF_024679245.1 of Pseudorasbora parva. Classification (NCBI taxonomy): domain Eukaryota; kingdom Metazoa; phylum Chordata; class Actinopteri; order Cypriniformes; family Gobionidae; genus Pseudorasbora; species Pseudorasbora parva. The sequence continues at coordinate 5,926,560 of NC_090192.1, forward strand.
AATAACATGCCAGTGTGAACATCTTTACAGAGATCACAATCATGTTATCATTCACCAACCTTTCACTTCTCAACAGGTTGGGATGACCAAAATCTTATTTCATGATATGAGTAATTTAATATTTTTTATGTTGATTTTATAATTATAATAAAGATTTTTAATTGTATTTTTGTTTTGTTTTAACGCAAAAAATGCTAATTACAAACAATATGACAAAAACAGTGCTTTATTTTTCTGCTTCATTAGGTCTATTTAACAGTAGCAAGTCAAGAAAGAAATTAAATAATCAAATATAAAACTGCTTACTAGTCTTCATTCTATAATTTAACAATAAACTGATTCTTAATAAATATATTTTAGTTATTTAGCCAAGCATGAGGTGGTTTTTATTTTTCATTTGTATTTGATTAACATTAATCACACAGAATATTAGGTCTGGCTTAGACCTCCACGGCTCTCATTACCTCAGCTTTATGTTCACTAAAGACATATCAGATTGTGTTTACCTCAATACTCGCCAGACCGTGCATTTTTACATAGACCATTCAAACCCAAACAATAATCCGCTAAAGAACTGAATCGCGACTGCATGTTGTCTGATGAATGGTGTGTGTGTGTGTGTGTGTGTGTGTGGGCGCGAGCTTCAGTTCAGAGTCCGGCAGCGCGAGCACGTCCCGCGCCGCGCTTTTTCTTCTCATGCGCGCACATTTCTGTTGCTTTCTTTGTCATGCGCTGCGCGTATATATTTAACTCTTCTACTTCCAATGTTTAGTGAACGGTGGAAGCAGAGTTCCGCACACGTGTCCTGACACCTGCTGTCACACGTCCACGCAAATTAAGAATACAGCTCATGTTAGTGCTGTCCTCCTTAAAGTAGGCCTACCGGTACCTACTAATAAAATTCAATACTTTTCTAGTACCGGTATATCGTTCAACACTAAATTGTGATTTATTAAGGAAAAACCATGTAGGATGTGCATGCATACGGTTTTATAAGTCCGAATATTTCTGTGCATACGCACATCTTATGTTTGATCCGTATGCCACTTCTGACGCAAATCCTACGCAAAGTTTTATAAATGAGGCCCCAAATGATTTTTATGTCCTGAGACTGAAATCCATGGATAAAATAGGGCGTCCTTTCTTTTTCACATGACTGTACATTAAACATTAAAGTCTGTAGTCAATGATTTTATCCCTTAAAACTCATCTTTGATCACCAAAATTACGCATTAAATGTCTAAATGCCTTATTACAAAAAATTGCCATGCCTTAAAATAGGTTGAATGTAACCCCCTTGCTCATTTAGTATACATGGATCTATGAATATGCAAATTAGCCCCGCCTCCACTCGGCCAACTTACTGAGGTAAAAACTGCACAATGGTACGGCTCTATTCAGCATAAGACACATAACGCTAATTAATATGATTAGCCTTTGGCTGGAATACGTTATCAAACAGCTAATGATGTGTTGCTAATGTCACACAGACCAAGTTCCCATTCAATGTCACACGAGTCAGTAGTGTTTCGGCATCCGGGTTGCCAGATCTGCTCTAGTTACCACAGCTGCAGATCTAGTGCAGGGTTTCTTTTTGCGTGTCTGCAACACCGGCCAGATATTTGTAATGACTGTGAAAGTTTTGAACCTTGCTCTCAGTCTACCTTTTAAAAATCAGTATCCCGATTAAATACTTTGAACATCTTAGAACGTCAGTGGAGTAAGGCATATAGTTCATCATAACATCATATAATATATAACACTGTTCTAGTGGTTCTTGGATTTAATCGTAAAAAATCATTGTGCCTTTAAAATGTAAGGTGAAAGATCCCTCTCATTACCTATTTTTAATAATAACAATGTTGTGTAATTTAGTATTAAACCCCATTTTACACTCCATATTCACCAAAGCAATATGCCAAAGGATGCTATATCATGTTGGGCAACACAAATTATAAACCATAAAGTCATTTATGCGTGTTATTTATTCATTTTAGTTCTTTTGTCACCTTTATATACAATTTTTAAATAGAATAATACAATACATACAACTTTTATACAATAAGCAGCCTAAACAACGTCTATCAAAGACATGCCAATTAATTAGTTAATAAAATATAGAATAGGTAATATAATATAGAATATTTAACTTAGTTTAACCTTTTTTTTTTTAAAGCAATATCCTGAGCAGTACCAGTCAAATACATTCTGTCCTTTGATGAATGAGCAGAAGCCCGTCTGGGATGTATTTCTTAGCGTCCATATCCTGTCGGGTCATTTGCATTTTTGGACTCGTCTTTTCCGCTGCTCTGACCCATCCGGTATAACTTGTTGGCCAGGTTGTGTACCTGACATGTCCCAAGCTGACAGCCTTTCTGAACTGCTCGCCTTCTGCAGAGAGACAAGACAAAGGTCAGCATTTATACTAATCTATGATTCAATATATTTGATAAAACACATCCACAACCTCGGTGAGACGTGTCATACCGAGCCAAGCGTTTGAATGGTATTCTTTGATAAAGGTTTAGCTTTGACAGTGATTCCCTTACTCTCTGGCTTTCTGAAGGATGGTTTGTAGAATCCGAGAAGAGGTTGCGTCTGGATCTGGTTTGCTGGTCTTTCTGGTCTCCATTGATGGTGTCTCCCTGTCAGTGCCGACCAAGCTCACGCCCCTTGACCTCTGTAAGCTCTTCACTGGTGAGAGGCTTTCTGTCTGTGTCCTGTTTAATACACGTAGAAGAGAATATACTGTGTGAGTATGGAGCATGTGGTTGTGTGTGTGGGTGCGGTTCAGGTGTTCCCCGTGTGGTGGGGACAAAATGTCCCAACAAGGCACCAGAAATCCTTGTCCTTGTGGAGACATGTTTCGGTCCCCATGAGAAAAAAAAGCTTATAAACCATACAAATTGATGTTTTTTTAAATGTAAAAATGCAGAATGTAAGCGTAAAGCCTAGTTCAGACTGCACGATTTTCAAACTCGTCGGGTCACTGCTCTATTCACACTGCATGACTATCTGGGGTATCATTCAGTCACTGCTGTGTTCACACTGCACGATGGTTTGACGACAGAGGAGTTCACACTGCATGACTGAACAAGAGGAAGAATCGCCGACAACTCTCTCTCTCTCTCCGGTGCAAACTACGTTTCCCAAACACACGTGCGATGTGCCGAGTAAACAACGCGAGATCACACGTGCGTCAGACCGGAGTTCTCTCGCGACACTTTGAATTGTTATTTAAAATGATAAACTGCACAACGTTTGCTTCAAACTGTATGTGCGCTGATTTGTAGAGAAAAAGAAAAAAGATTATGGCGGAAGAAATTGTTGGAGAGACAGAGGGAGCCAGGATTGTTTTCTGCAAAGACAGTTTGAGGTAAATAGACAATTTTGTAATGTGCTGCTTCTGTGGCTGGATGTGCAAATGTTTGGGCTTTGTTTCTGTTTGATAGAATTGTAAATATATCTATTAAAATACTGATATTCTGCTCTATAACTCCTCCCTGAACGTTCTGCTGCCCTGTAGCTCACTCTTTCATTGGCTGTCGGTCATCGCCGATGTAATTTTCAGTCAGAACCCTGTTCACACAGCAGGAGTTTGAATCGCCGACAGGTCCAGATATTTAGCATGCCAAATATCTCACCGGCGTCGGCGACTCGTCGGCGATTCTCTCTGATCGCGTCTTTGATCATTCATACTGCGTGATTGTCACTCGCGTGCACGAACACCGATTTGCCTGTGATCTCGGGCATTGTCGGCGATTTCGCAAAACCTGTCGGCGACTCAAAATCGGGGCAAAAATCGGGCAGTGTGAACTAGGCTTAAGGGGAGAGGAACATACAGTATGTACATTATAAAAATCATTCCGCACAAAACATGCAAACCCAATGTGTGTGTGTGCGTGTGCGTGTGTACACGTTTTTTCTGTCCCAGAGGGGACTTCAACCTAAATGCACATGGACTCACAGGAACTTGTATAACCATGGGGACCTAAATTGAAGTCCCCCATGAGGAAGTACACTTAAGCCACGTTTCGAACGCAGAAACTTTACCCAGGAACCAGGAACTTTGGTGTGGTACTCGGTGTGTTTAGACCCCAGGAACCAGGGTCTAAATGAAGTTCCGGGTAAATATTTCCCCCTCCAAACGGCCCTGCTCGTGAGGTATTACTTTTTCAAAGTTCAGGAACTTTCGAGGGCGGGACTTGGGCGCTGAACATGCTGATTGGTTGACCTCACGCAGCATTTTATTTCAACCGGCATTTTTAAAAGTCTTTTGCGAGGTTCGGTCTGCGTTCAGTAAATATCAGTCTTGCTCTCTGTCTGATGGCGCGCGTTCGTCTCAGCCATCTCACATTCAATGTCCGTAATAGCTGACAATAATATACATTGTCATTTTAAATCTAGCTTTACAAGCTTTCTGAATATGCTGCTGCATCTGCATATTAGTGCTCTTATCTGTCGTTGTTAAATACCTCTTTAGTAAACCTATACATAACCAGCAAAAGCAGCACAGCTTGAATCTCTTCCATACTGGTTATTCATTTTTTTACAGTCTATTTTTCACCATGTAAACAACCTGACGGTTACTTTTAAGTGTGCGTCCTTATATGACGTGACGGCGCGCGCCGCGCTCATGTTGACAAGAGAGGAAAGCTCATTTTTCTGAGGGGTAAATGTGGCAGGGGAGGCGTGGTTTTGCGGGATCGGCAGGGGGAGAGAGGAGGCGGAGCCGAGCGGGGCGTAAGTGGGTTAAGTGCAAATGACTAACACCTGTCTCTGATTGCAGTAGTTGGCGTGGAGAGACGGCTTATAAGCCACAGCAGAGAGAGACGAGAGAGAGAGAGTTTGGACTGGGACTCGGAGCGCAGCCTGTCTGGAGAGTGATAGCAGTGCAGAGTGTTGAAACCTGTGTGTGAAGTTTAATGAGTTGATGTGCCCTCGAGCACGTGTTTTGTTTGAAAGTAAAAGAGTAATAAAAGTGACGAGTCCCAGTAACGCCGACCCCGCCTTCTTCCTTACATCCTTGACCCGAACCACACTGGTGCCGAAACCCGGGAGGAAGAAGTGTGCACGCCGCCATGGAAACTCCATCCCGCCACCCACTTGCGGACCTAGTGCAATCGCTCGCGGGCCTCCACCAGGAGACCCATCAAGATCTGCGGGCCGTCAGGGAGGAGCAGCAAAAAAGATTTGAGGCGCTCCTCCAGGCCCAGCATGAGGACCGCGAGCTGTTCCGGAGCTGGATGGACCGGGAGGTTCAGGCCAGTCCCAAACCCACCAGCGACTCAGCCGCCACCATCGCGCTCTCGAAGATGGGACCGATGGACGACCCGGAGGCGTTCATCGACCTCTTCGAGAGGTCCGCCGCCGCTCGGGACTGGCCCAAGGAGGACTGGCCAATGCGGCTCCTGCCCCTGCTATCGGGAGAGGCGCAGGTAGCCGCCCACCAACTGCCAGTCAAGAACCTCCTGGTCTACGACGACCTCAAGCGCGCCATCCTGCAGCGGGTCGGCCGGACACCGGAACAGCACCGCCAGCGGTTCCGGACACTGGCGCTCGAAGAGTCCGGCCGGCCCTTCATCTTCGCGCACCAGCTCCGGGACTCGTGCCGCAAGTGGCTGATGGCCGGAGAATGCGACGCCGAGGGGATCATCGATCGCGTGGTGCTGGAGCAGTTCGTCGCGCGGCTTCCGAGGAAGACCGCGCAGTGGGTCCAGTGCCACCGCCCGGCGTCGCTGGACCAGGCCATCCAGTTGGCGGAAGACCAGATGGTGGCGTGCCACGGGGTCGGCGAGCCCTTGCCAGCGGCTTCTCTCTCTCTCTCTTCTCTCTCTCTCTCTCCTCCTAACCCCGCCCCGTCTCTCTCTAAACCTGTCCCCGCTCCCAGGTCCAGAGCTGGAGTGCCGCCCCGGCCGGCGCCGAGGTGGAGAACGGGGCCCGCGGCCGAGACAGCGGCGACTCCCCGGCCGGCGGCCCGGGGAGGAGGGAGCCTAGATCCCTTCCCGGGATCCTTATCTCCGTCCCTCTCTCCACGCCAAGGGCTGGACCCACTTCCAGCCACTAGGGCGGCGGGGAGGCCTGGGCCGGCTTGTTGGCGCTGTGGGGACCCGGGACACTTTATTGATCGGTGTCCGATGATGGATGTGGGGACGCTGGTCCGGGTCCCCGACGCGCCACAAGCCGCCCCCGATCAAGCTGGCCTGTACCAGATACCCGTGAGTATCAAGGGGGGTACCTATCAGGCTTTGGTGGATTCGGGGTGTAACCAAACCTCCATCCATCAAAGCCTGATTTCACCTAGGGCATTGGATAACAGCCGCATGGTTAAGGTGAGGTGTGTGCACGGGGAAGTGGTGGACTATCCGTTGGTGCCCGTGGATATCCAATTTAGGGGTCAAACGCATAGTGTTGAGGTTGCAGTTAACCCGCGCCTCCGGCATCCCATAATTCTGGGGACGAATTGGCCAGCGTTTAATAAATTATTAGGGCACTTATGGGTGGATGCCTCTTGGGGGAAGAACGGAGGTGGGAGGATAGCGGTTGCGCAGGCGGGTGAGGTGGATTCGGGACCGCCGGGGGCAGTTCCAGGGGAACCGAGCGCAATGGGTCCGCCCATCTTCTCAGAGCGCGATGACTTTCCCTTGGAACAGTCCCGGGACGAGACGCTCAAAAATGCCTTTGCTCAGGTCCGCTCCATCGACGGCCACCGCGTCCACCCTGAACAACCGCTCTCCTATCCGTACTTCTCAGTAATAAATAACCGCTTGTATCGGGTGGTCCAAGACACCCAGTCAAAGCAAGATACAACGCAATTGTTAATACCAAAAAGCCGCCGGGAAATGCTTTTCCAGACGGCTCATTCTAATCCAATGGCGGGGCATTTAGGTCAAACGGCCACATTAAACCGTCTCATGGCCCGATTCTTTTGGCCGGGCATTCACGAGAATGTACGCCGGTGGTGTGCGTCTTGTCGGGAATGTCAGTTGGTGAACCCACCGGCCACCCCAAAAGCACCGTTGTGCCCTCTCCCATTAATGCAGGCCCCCTTCGAAAGAATTGGTATGGACCTCATCGGGCCATTGGAACGGTCCGCACGGGGACATCGCTTTGCGTTGGTGCTCGTGGACTACGCAACGCGATATCCCGAAGCAGTTCCTCTCCGCACGATTTCGGCGAAAAGTGTGGCGAGCGCTCTGTTTTCATTAATCTCCCGGGTGGGAATCCCGAAAGAGATTCTCACCGATCAAGGCACGGCGTTTATGTCACGGACGATCCGCGAACTATACGAATTATTGGGCATTAAGGCGATCCGTACCAGCGTCTATCACCCACAGACAGATGGTCTGGTGGAACGTTTTAATCGCACGTTAAAAACCATGATTCGTAAGTTCGTTCACGAAGACGCCAAGAATTGGGATAAATGGCTTGAGCCTCTGTTGTTCGCTGTTCGCGAGGTCCCCCAAGCCTCCACGGGGTTTTCCCCCTTCGAGCTGCTCTATGGGCGCCAGCCGCGGGGGGTGCTGGACGTCCTTAGAGAAGCTTGGGAGGACGGGCCTTCAGCGAGTAAGAACGAAATTCAGTATGTCCTGGACCTAAGAGCAAAACTCCACACTTTGGGGCGGCTATCCATGGAGAATTTGCTCCAGGCTCAGGACAGACAGAAACAGCTCTACAACAGAGGTGCGAAGCTGCGACAATTTTCACAGGGAGATAAAGTGCTTGTATTGCTGCCCACGTCCAGCTCGAAATTGCTCGCAAAGTGGCAAGGACCCTTTGTGGTCACGCGGCGAGTCGGAGAACTCAACTATGAGGTGAGCCGGTCAGATAGGGACGGGGCACGTCAAATCTACCACCTCAACCTCTTAAAAAAATGGTCAGAGGCGGAGTCAGTGATGCTAGCGACGGTAGTGGGCGGGGAGGAGGATCTCGGGCCGGAGGCGGTCCAAAAGCCTCATTCTCTCGCTCTGGCCTCGGGGGGGGATCACCTCTCACCCTCGCAGCTCACTGACGTGAAACAGCTACAGGCCGAGTTTGCCGACGTGTTCTCGCCCCTACCGGGGCGGACTGACCTCATCCAACACCACGTTGAGACGGAGCCGGGCGTGGTGGTTCGCAGTCGGCCATATAGACTACCGGAACATAAAAAGAAGGTAGTGCAGGACGAATTAGAGGCGATGCTGGACATGGGGGTAATAGAAGAATCTAACAGTGATTGGGCGAGCCCGATAGTTTTGGTGCCCAAAACGGACGGCTCCGTGCGATTCTGTGTAGATTATCGGAAAGTCAACGCGGTGTCAAAATTCGATGCGTATCCAATGCCAAGGGTGGACGAATTGCTTGATCGGCTAGGGACCGCTCGCTTTTATTCGACGCTGGACTTAACGAAGGGATATTGGCAGATCCCCTTGTCTCCAATGTCTAAAGAAAAGACCGCTTTTACCACGCCGTTCGGATTGCACCAATTTGTCACGCTTCCGTTCGGGTTGTTCGGGGCCCCCGCAACCTTCCAGCGACTGATGGACAGGATTCTCCGGCCGCACGCTGCATATGCCGCTGCCTATCTAGATGACATTATCATCTACAGTACGGACTGGCAGCGCCATATGCAGCATCTGCGTGCTGTACTGAAGTCGCTGAGGAGGGCGGGGCTAACCGCCAACCCGAAGAAGTGTGCGATTGGGCGGGTAGAAGTAAAGTATCTGGGCTTCCACTTGGGTCATGGGCAGGTGCGTCCCCAAATTGATAAGACAGCGGCAGTTGCGACTTCTCCGAGACCCAAGACCAAAAAGGAGGTTAGACAGTTCCTGGGGCTAGCGGGATATTATAGACGGTTTGTGCCTAATTATTCGGACCTCGCTAGCCCGCTGACTGATCTAACTAAAAAAGAGGTACCAGATACGGTTCAGTGGACGGAGCGGTGCCAGCAGGCTTTTACCCAGATAAAGGCTGCTCTGTGTGGTGGTCCGCTCTTACAGGCTCCTAATTTTTCTCTCCCTTTTATTCTGCAGACCGACGCGTCGGACAGGGGGTTGGGCGCCGTCCTGTCCCAGGAGGTGGAGGGTGAGGAACGGCCGGTGCTGTACATCAGCCGTAAGCTCTCTAAGAGGGAGGCGGTGTACAGCACCATAGAGAAAGAATGTTTAGCCATCAGGTGGGCCGTCCTCACCCTTCGCTACTACCTCCTGGGGCGGGAGTTCACCCTCTGTTCGGACCACGCCCCTCTGCAGTGGCTCCACCGCATGAAGGATACCAACGCGCGGATCACCCGGTGGTATCTAGCTTTACAGCCATTTAAATTCAAGGTGGTCCACAGGCCGGGTGCTCAGATGGCTGTGGCTGACTTCCTCTCCCGGAGGGGGGGGGGGGGGGGGGGGGGAGGCTGCAGGCCGGATGGCTCCCCGGCCTGAGTCGGGCGGTGGGGGTATGTGGCAGGGGAGGCGTGGTTTTGCGGGATCGGCAGGGGGAGAGAGGAGGCGGAGCCGAGCGGGGCGTAAGTGGGTTAAGTGCAAATGACTAACACCTGTCTCTGATTGCAGTAGTTGGCGTGGAGAGACGGCTTATAAGCCACAGCAGAGAGAGACGAGAGAGAGAGAGTTTGGACTGGGACTCGGAGCGCAGCCTGTCTGGAGAGTGATAGCAGTGCAGAGTGTTGAAACCTGTGTGTGAAGTTTAATGAGTTGATGTGCCCTCGAGCACGTGTTTTGTTTGAAAGTAAAAGAGTAATAAAAGTGACGAGTCCCAGTAACGCCGACCCCGCCTTCTTCCTTACATCCTTGACCCGAACCACAGTAAACTTTTTATTTCGTAAGTTATGAAGATAATGTTGGAGTAATGGCACAGCGTATATTGCCCCAGGCAGTTTTTACTTTAACTGCGCCTGACAGAAGAATTATTTTTTTCGCAGATGATTATTACACTTTACGACAAATAAATAGCTTATATAATACTGTATTAGTCCTGGTGGCCGTTAAGAGTTGCTATGGCTACAGTTAACACATTCCAGCTGCTGGAGAAAACAGCAGCGACATTGTTGATGCGGCAGACAAACTGCATTCACAAAATGATTGCGATTGAAAGTCATCACATGTAAACACCAGATCGGTTTAGATAACGTCTCATGTAAACAGTCCACTAAATCTTTTAATCGGTACAACAAATGTCATAATTTGTTTTTCATTTTTGCGGTCGCGCAAAAATGATTACTGTCCGTCACTGACTTGGAGGAGCAGTCGCGCTCAGTCCTACATCACTGGACTAATCTGCCTAATCTTCACGGAACTTTAGATCGCGGTGGAAACGCAAACAGTTGCAGGTCTGGGGGGTGGAGAAAAGTTCCTGTAAAAAAGTTCCTGGTACAAATTGTTCCTGGAAATTTTGGTGGAAACGGGGCTTTACAGAAAGTTTAGTGTGAAGGGTTTTTAGGTAGGGTTTGTGTAAGGGATGAGAATATACATTTTGTACATACTATACATATATGGTGTGTGTGTGTGTGTGTGTGTGTGTGTGTGTGTGTGTGTGTGTGTGTGTGTGTGTGTGTGTGTGTGTGTGTGTGTGTGTGTGTGTGTGTGTGTGTGTGTGTGTGTGTGTGTGTGTGTGTGTGTGTGTGTGTGTGTGTGTGTGTGTGTGTACACACCTCTGTGTCTGTGTCACTTGTGTGGCTGTGTTCATCGGTATAGTCAGCAACAGCAAAACAGCCACTTCCATAATATGACCTGTAGAGACGCAGATTACACACAATCAATCATTCAATCAATCAACTGATCAATAAATAAGTGTTATTTTAGTATCATTTAGTATTATTTTAGTATGTATACTGTAAAAATTATGTGTATTAAATGATATATTTAAATACAGAGTAATATTAATTAACAACAGGTATAACTATAGGGTCAGGGTTTGGTTGAGGGTTAGCATTATGAATAATCTACTGTTATTAAGTACATGTAACATATGCAACAAGGACATTGTAAAATAAAGTGTTAACAGTTTTTTAAAGTAGTAAATAAAATAAAATAAAGTTTAATATATACGATCAAATATTAAAAAATGTCTATAGTTTTTTTTTTTATTTCTAGTGTTTAGATTAAGTTTATTTATAGTATTTTTACTAGTATTGTCAGTTAATGTATTTTTTTTATTTCAAGGAATTAAAATGCTTTTTTATGGTTTAAGTTTATGATAGTACATCTTCATGTTATAGCACAGACAGTATGCCTCATCACTCTGCTCTGCAGTTATTCATGCAAAACTATGTATTTTTGATTATATTTTTAGGAACTCACCTGGCATGTAAGGAATACACCCGAGAAGGCTTTTTGTCCTGACCATCAATCCTTAGAAACAGTATCACACTGTTGAAAAAAACTGAATAAGATCCACTTGGACTTTGACTTTGAGTAAAAGCGTGAGTTCTACTACCTCCTCTGTATTTATATGATAGCTGGAAGGGGCGGGGCTACACAAAGGGGTGTGTCCTCAATGCTAATTGTAGTGGATTATAATATAGTTGTACCTTTCTTCTTATAGAAATATCTGTTTAAACTGGTACAGATGTAACATCTAGAAGATAATATATATGAATATATAATATATATATAATGTTTCTTTCTCCAACCAGACGCAGCCATACCTTCTACAGCACCTCCCTCTTATGACTCACCTCCTCTTTACATCTCAACTGTTTGTTCCTGAAAGTTTTTTTCAGCTCTCTCACCTGCCGGAAAGCCATCTCTTAAAATAGCCCCTCCTCTCACAGTTTTCCTTTATCGCTCCACTTTCCTGTCGTTTTGTTCCCCTAACTTGAGTCACTCTTTTTTCCATGTCTTTCTTGTTTTTTACATGCCCTTGGCACTTCAGATCCTCTCCAGTTCTCTCCAAATTCCCTTGCATTTCCTTTTCTGATGAAATGAGGTCTCACTCTCAACACAACCTTTTCAGACAGTCAGGAACTTTCAGGAATTGTGAGCTGTCATTTGAATTCAGCTATATAAAGGAGATGACTGTTCCTTCACAACCCTTTGCCCGTATTCTCATCCTCTTTTTTGACTCCCTGGTTTCCCCCCCTTATGCTTGTTCAGTGTTTCCCTATAGACTCTATTGTGCACTTTTCCTGCCTCGGACATCTGGAGTTGTTTTCCCAGTCGGAGTAGCTGCTGGGATATCTCAAGTGTTTTCAAGTGCCACCTGCAAACATTTACGTATGTCATGTACGAACGTCATGTAGAAACATAGTTATATACGATGTCACAAACATAGTGACAGTTAAAGGAGAGAAACCCATAATTCACCTGACTTGTTTTTTTATAATTACTATATCATTTCATACTTTTCCTGCCGTTTTCTTGTAACCATGACACTGATATGCAACAGGTCATGGAATTTACATGAATTTTTAGTCTGCAAAATTAAGTGTTACATTAGAGGCTCATATTAACAGACAATATTTGCACAAATAACAGTGGTTTGTGGTTAAAATATCAAAAAGCTGTTTGATGTTTCATATAGCATTACAACATACACAATTCACAACGTATGTTCTTGTGTTACTAGTTTTCTATATAAACATAATCCTCTATCTAATTATAGAGAAATGTTTGTTTTATTCTCAAAAAAGGACATTTAAAACTTAAAAGGACATTTAAAACTTAAAATTCAGACATTGTTATTTTTTCCTAAAACAGTAACACTTTCATTAGTTAACAATTTACTAATACAGTACAGTATTAAAATCAAAAGTTGTATTTAAAAGTGCCTTCTGGCAGTTCAAGATGCGTAACTACGGCCTTTTGAACTGCGGAGGCACATTCAACACTTTTCCCGTACATTAGACTCTCAACACTCTTGCTTCAGCAATGTAAAGTATTATTTATGTCAAATATTTTTGGCTTATTTGTGAATTGGATAATTGATCAGCAGCAAAGACATTGGTTAATAAAGTGAGATTAAATACATAAAGTGTATTTGTGTTATTTGACATGTTAAATGATTGCAGGTTTTTCTAATAATCTGAGTTGGCATTTCAGTGTTTTCATTCATTTTGAGGAATAAATGGCGCACACAACGCCTCCGCACTTACTCCTGTTATCTCTCAACATGGGGCGGGAGAGCTGTCAGTCAATACATGGGGGCGCGAAGTAACTTGTGTTACTTGTTTGAAAAATATATTTTGTTGTTCATTTTTAAAGTTAGAAGTTATTTAAGTAATCTGATTATATAACATTATGATAGTGTTATTTTAGTATCATATACTGTAAAGATTATGTTTTTGTAGTAGTAAATTATACCAACATTACTGAACACATTTGACAAGAAAAACATTTCAAATGTAATTCAGTGTGTTACTTACGGGAGCTTGTTTTTGCCACAGAATAAAACACTGAAAAAATAATTGTGACTTTTTAACTCACAATTCTGACCTTTTTTCTCCTAATTATGAACTCGCAATGACAAGAAATAAAGTCACAATTACCTTTTATATTTTTTATTTGTGGTGAAAACAAGCTTGCTGTTTCTTTGTATTTTGGGGGAAATTAGCAATTTCTGAGTAAAAGTTATTCAAACGGCAAAGCTTCTAAATGTGCTATTATAGTTAATAGCTATATAAATATTAGATTGTGTTTTTGTCATTTTTGTTGTTAAAATATCAAATATGTATACACTTATTTATTTTGTGTTTAATTTGTTTATTTCATTTTAGTTACTGTAGTACTAAACAAAAATGTTTTTTAAGCTAGTTTAGTTTTTAAGTTTTAGTTTAAGTTTAGTCAATTTTTTAAGGTTTTAAGTTTAATTTAATGGTAATGAGCCTATACGTTTTTATTTTAAAAGTAATATTAGTAGTATAATACAGGTAACACTGTGTCACTCTGTTCTCAATTAAATATAATTCATGTTTTAATGTTACAATTTATTTGAAAGGCTTCTGATAACTAATGTTACGTGTAATGCCAACACTGCTATAAAATAAAAATATATAAAAGCTAAAAATAAAAAAAAATTCTTAATATTAATATTGTTCTAAATATTCATTCTAAATATTAAACATTAATATTGTATACAATAGTATAGGCTATAAATACTAAAATTACATCCAATTAGATACAAATGTCCTCCCAAAAATGACTGCTTTTTCTCAAATTTAAGTTTCATAATGACACTTGATTGGTCTATCTGCTGTCTGCATGTTGCAATATATATATATATATATATATATATATATATATATATATATATATATATATATATATATATATATATATATATATATATATATATATATATATATATATGTATGTATGTATGTATATATATATTTTGTTTGTTGTTGTTGTTTTTTTCTCTGTCTCTGTCCGTTGTAGTCAGACCAGAATTAATCACTGACTTACAAAACAACCAGGCATGATTATGGCTGTGATTCCTATGAGATGTAATTAAAATACAGGCAGTATTTTCTGCTCAAGTGATCATGGGGATTTTTGTGGGAACAATTCTATGACACAGACCTCTTAAACATGTTCCTAGTAACAGTTCACAGATGTTTGTGACTTTTAATAAGATTCACCTTTAGTCATCGTAACTTACTGACCAAGACACAATCACTTCTTGAGAAGGAGCTTGTCAACAGGATGTAAATGGCAGGTGTGGATGTGTAACACTTGATTAAGAGTAGAAGAGGCACTGTTGTTTGGGCACTCATTGTGATTTGTGTTTGTACGTCAGTTTGTGCAGATAGGAGAGGTGAACGGGGTTTATATTCTCATGTGAATTTTTTATGGAAAGGTGAAGGGGGGTTTATTCTTGCTGTGTATATCAATTCAAAAGTTTCCCCCTATCTTCAACAGGCACATCCTGTTGTTGATTGCCAATCAGTGGCATGAGGTGCAGTGAGTGTGTGGGTACTGTATGTAAGAGTGCTTATGTCATTTCTGTGTCCACTAGGCATTGATGTGTATCCTGTTAGGAAACACATTGACTAAGTTACATGACAGATTCATACACACTTAACTTACTAAAATGCCAATACACACACACACACACACACACACACACACACACACTGTGTTTTGATGTTTTATGGTGATTTTCCTCATGTGGAGTAAAATATGTCTCCAAATGAACGAGGATTTCGGATATTGCCATCTTTGTGGAAACATATGTCCCCATAACGTAGGCCAGGGCTATTCAAATCTTACCCTGGAGGGCCAATGCGGTGCAGAGTTTCTCTCCAACCCTGATCAAACACACTCACCTGTGATTTTCTAATGATCCTGAAGACATTGATTAGCATGTTCAGGTGTGTTTGATTAGGGTTGGAGCTAAACTCTGCACCGCATTGGCCCTCCAGGGTAAGATTTGAATAGCCCTGACGTAGGCTATACCTGGACCACACACACACAAATAAATGTCATAATCCATTTCCATATGGACCGTATGAGCTAAATGTAATATGTAGTCTACCACATGGACAAAATTATCATTAAAAAACACAAATCAGAATTGCAAACACAATTTGGGCTTCTAGAGGAAGAAAGATAGTAGATGATTTACCATTATGTTGTATTATTTTCTGAAACATGTACTTTATCGAGATAATTAAAGTTGGCATCCATCACAATACACAGTGCATCTCAGTTTATTGTGTATGGGGCTGCATAACATGCTAACCCTGTCCACCACTGAAAGCACCAACGCGTTATATTATATGATGCTCATATAATATAACGAAGGTGGCCTGGTCTGATGAATCACATTTTCTTTTACATCAAGTGGATGGCCGGGTGCGTGTGTGTCACTTACCTGGGGAACACATGGCACCAGGATGCACTATGGGAAGAAGGCAAGCCGGCGGAGGCAGTGTGATGCTTTGGGCAATGTTCTGCTGGGAAACCTTGGGTCCTGCCATACATGAGGATGTTACTTTGACACGAACCATCTACCTAAGCATTGTTGCAGATCATGTTCAGCCTTTTCATGGTATTCCCTGGTGGTTGTTTCCTCTTCCAGAAGGATAATGCGCCTGCCACAAAGCAAAAATGGTTCAGGAATGGTTTGAGGAGAACAATGAGTTTGAGGTGTTGACTTGGCTTCCAAATTCTCCAGATCTCAATCTAATCAAGCATCTGTGGGATGTGCGGAATAAACAAGTTCCATGGAGGCCCCACCTTGCAACTTACAGGACTTAAAGGATCTACTGCTATCATCTTGGTGCCAGATACCACAGCACACCTTCAGATGTCTAGTGGAGTCCATGCCTCCACGGGTCAGAGCAACGCTATATTAGGTCATAATGTTACGCTTAATCTGTGTATATCACAACCTTAGGTGTGAACAAGTGCATGTTAGGTAAAGAACTTTAACAGAACCTGTTGTCAGCTATTGTAACGTACATTTCAATGGAATGGCTTCTTGAACAAGAAAAAATGTAGGGCAGGACTTAATAGTGTCCATGAGGAATTGGTTGGATGGTTGTGGTTTCCTATTGGTGGATCTCTTGTGAGTGACAGGTTGCCCCGCCCTCGCACCAGTAAACAGAGAAGAGAAGAGATTTCACTGCAAGAGGGAGAAGTTATTCTGATCAAAGATAAAGAGGGGATTTAAAGATCATTTATATTATTACATTTACAGTACATAGTGCACCTTTAACAAAGCAGCTTTGTCAGTTTACATTACAATATTATCTTATGTTTATTAATCTTTTGATGTATAAAGGTAGGGAAGGCAATTTCGGACAGCTAGGATAGCAATAGAGGGTATGCACATGACACCACCGTCGGTCGAAGTGACTGCCACAACGGCCACATTTTATGAATATATGATTTTATTTTGCGCACATGAATAGTTTTTTGTGCATGTGAATTTGGTATCATGCATGTGAAATTGGCTACAGATGTGTGCATCGTGTTTTTTGCTTGAATTAGTAATGAGTCTTTTCTGCTTCTGAGGTATATTTTTTACAGACTGCCGGAAGCTACAGAAAAGAGAAGCAAATGGATGACTGTAAGTCTCAGAAACAACTGGACTCCAGGCAGCGAAACATGGATTTTCAGTTATTATTTTGTGTCAATATGTTGAATTATGGGGTATAAAGTATGGACAAATCATCCATTAAATATTTACCATCTCATATGCTGCATAATTGGATGTTTTTAAATGAACACAGACAAAAACTATACATGTTTTAGGGCTGGGCGATATGACAATGTATATCATTAATATAATAATCACCCGGATTTTGACCTAATTTACCTATAATGTATTTCATTTTAAAGTGTTTGTTTTCCTGTAGATGGCAACAATCTTCCGCCAATCAACGGCACATTTTTCATGTTATCATCATGAATGACACTGAAAAATGTAGATCTATTGAAGTGAATTTTACATAAAATGTTGCTAAAAATAAACCCACTAATTTAGGCAAATACATTTTAAAATAGGCCTATCCCCCCCAAAACTGTACTACTGTAGAGTAAAAACATTAATAAAGGGGATATTCCATACGTGTGTACACCAGTGCATGTGATTTAAGGTAAAAAATAAAAAACCTGTTAAGCTATGTCAGTGAACGTTAGCATCGTCTAACTACTATGCAATTAGATAAACTGTTAAATCGTGACATTATATTACCTTAGTCTTTATCCTTTTTTCCCCTTCCACTTCTCTTTTTCTTTTTCTTTGCTGGACACCAGTGGGATTTGGCCTTTTTGACACTATTATCTGGTTAATAAAGTCTCGTGAATTCGTCCATCCCTCAGGAAACGTTTGTTAGTGAGTGCGGCTAGACGAGGAAAGATTGTTGTGTTGGAATCGGTTGACTAAGCAATGTAGTTATATTTTTGTGGTGGGTTGTATAATATGTCGAATTAATAGTGGGCTATTAACATAGTATTAGTAACCAAAAACCAACAACACTCATTTGGGTGCCTTTAAGGATGGATGATCGTCAGACTCACTCAGAGAATTTCTGCCACCTTGTGTTTACTGTGTGCCAATGCACCATCGCCTGGCTCTCCTGAGATTATTTATAGGGTGAGTGAATCGAGATAAAGTGGAAAGACATTAAAGGATTAGAGCATAACTAATGCACTGCAGGATTACAGTGAAAAGGGGGCAGGGACGAAGGTAGAATAAACAGAGAGTGAGAAAGGCTGAGAGAGAAGTAGATAAAAGCCCTGAGGTAAAGAGAACAACTTATATTTTTATAGCAAGTGATCAAAATAATAAAGATCCAGCACATTAGATCCTGCATGGCACACTCAATTGAAGACACACTCACAGGTGAGAGGAAGAACTAATATGTGTTGGTTGGAGTGCATAGAAATATGATATTGACTTATTTTTGTTTTGGTATCAAAATGTAATATTGTTGTCTTATCAGATATTATAACAGTAGCATTTCAGTTTTCCCCATTTAATATTGCATTTAGTATTGTTTTATTACAAATTATATTATTATTGTAACAATTTGAATCATGTTGAATACTGAAAATGTTACATTTCAGATGTGTTTTTTGCATTTAGATTGATTGTATCCAATATAATGAATTACTTTTGATTAACTAGCAAATATTTCAGTAACACATCTTACATGACCTTACTGTAGTATTAAAAGTAAATCATGCATAAATAGTATAAACCAACCCCTATCCCTATCATGTATATGTTGCTAATTAATATGACTCAGTCAGTACTTATTTGTATAATGACACAGCACCTTAAAATATTAGATGTATCCAGTATTTCTTATTCATTTTACATTTTACCTTAAACATTTCTTTGTTTTAGATCTTTTAAAGCTTAATAACTGTGTTTTATTTCCTTTTTAAATCACAGATTCTTAATGAGGTCCCAGATTTCGTTACCTCACCTTTTTTTCCAGAATGATTTAATGTTTGTGCATGTATGTGCATTTGTGTTTATCGTGCAGCGATGAATGTGGAGAGGATTATCGAGTGTATCAGAGAGGGCGATCAGAAAGGACTCAAGGCAGAACTACAGCAATTTAATCAAGAGGTACTCACAATTAACAGTGATTATATTCAGTCCAGTGGCTCCAAAACCAATATATTAATAACATTTACATGGACAGTACATGTCATTATAAAACAATCTACTTTGCACAAGTTGTGCACTCAAAGCTCACATTTGATGTAATTGCTCTTATCTAATCGCACACTCTGTTTGGCTCCTAGTATGCACAGTGCTTCTTCTATGATTTGGAGGAGAGGGAAAGAAGAAAAGTAAGAGTTATTTGAGTGCAATTACACATACACACTCGCAGGAAAGAACAATGAGGTCTCTCTATATCTTTAAATAAGAAAACGATTCCAGTATCGATCAAGTTTCAGAAAATCACTCTTAAAAGGTACACTATGTAACTTTTTTTGTTCAGAATTAACATTTAAATTATGAGTTAATGCATCATCCCTTCTTCTAAAATGCGTTTTTATCTTACCCTGGTTCACTATGGTAAGCCTATTATAGGTGATGGTTTTCACGGGAGATTGTGTACGTCACTCGCCGTGTGTGGCCCGTCATATCCATAAGTAGAGAAAACTTGCTTCGACTCCTTTGATGCATAGACTACTTTAGAGTCGATGTCACAGTTACGTCATTTGCAGCTGTGGTGGCAGAAAAAACAGTGGTAACAAGGGGAGGAAAATGGGCAAAATCCACGGCATAAGAAAAAAAAGGTCTTTTGTGCCTTTGGATTTAAGAAACTGAATGCAAAAAAGATGGTCTTCATGTTTAGGCCCATAGAGTACCATCGCCTAAGACACTCTAAACGCAGACATTTATGGTTGCAAGCAATGATAAAACCTGTGATGACTATTAAATCATGGATTTGATGTAAATTATTACAAAACTATAACATTTTACATACACTCTAAAAAAACGGTGCTGTATAGTACTAAAAGTGGTTATTTGGCTTGTAATCATATAGGGGAACCACTTTACGTGCTGTATAGCACGAAATCTTGGAGATTCGGTGGTTCTTCAGCGGATCTTTACCAAATCTTTGGGATGATTGATGTGCTATATAGCACCGTTACCATATAAAACCTGTTAAGCCCCTGTATGGTTCTTCAGCGGTTTTTCTGGGGTTCTTTGGGGTGGTAAAGGTAGCACCACTGCCATACAAAGAACCTTTCAAGACCCTTTAATGGTTCTTTACATGCCAAAGAACTACTGTATGGGCCCTTTACCACCATTATTGAGGAAGAAATAAAATGCAATATGGCACCTTATGGGTTTTATAGCACCATTTGACAAAGGTGCTGTAGAGAACCTTTAAAGATACGGTGCTGTTTGGCACCAAAAGTGGTTCCCCTATTATTACAAGCCAAGAACCACTTTTAGTGCCAAATAGCACCAATTTGGTGTAAGTAACATTTAAATACTGTTTGGGAGTAACTAGTTACATGTAACTACATTATCTAATTTAATTACAAAATAAACGTAACTGTAATCAGTTACAGTTACTGAGAATTTATTTTTATTAAATTACACTTAATTATGAAAATGCTGATGATTACAAAGGGGGTTACATCTGAATATTGTCTGTGAAAAGCTAGGATATGTTCAATAATATTAATTTGTTGCTTTGTCTGTTTTTGATGTGCACGATGCCTCCTGCCATTTAAAGGCTGTTGATAGTAAAGCGATACTATTCTGATGCTTTTCATTGGCTCTCGTTTGAATTTGCAGCAAACAACATCTGCCAATTACATCAATCCACAGCTTTAAGGGGGTCGCACACCGGACGCGGAGCTCGGCGACGCGCCACGTCTTTAAAATTCGAACACATTGTTTTCAATGAGTGTACGCACACCGGTGGCGGCATTCGGCGCCTGTCCGCGGCGACTCAGGAAAATGTTCTAAATCCTGCCGCGCCACAGAGCGCCATTTCAAGGCTTTATATTAAAAGTATATTATCGTTAAGGTATACTGATTTCAACCTTTGCTACAAGACACATTTGTTTTACATTCTGAGTTCAACAGCTTGAATAAAGTCTAAACATATTTTGGGGAAATGTATAATAAACGTAGCCTTTTAAAATGTGCGCGTCTGGTGTGTGATACCTGAGACGCTGCGCGGCGCGCCGCCGAGCTCCGCGTCCGGTGTGCGACCCCCTTTAGGCTACAACCTGTCTGCGGTTGCCGTTTCATTGCTGGAGTAATCAAATGTAATCAGTTACATTACTTGGAATAGTTACACTACTTTATATATATTTTTAATAGGGTAACTTGTAATAATGTAAGGTATTACATTTCCAAAGTACCCTTTAAACACGTTTTTTAGGCCTCTCACACAATTGGGGGATAGGCCTGAAAATGTTATGCAGTTTGTAGAGAAAAAAAGGAATATTGAGTTTATACCTTGGAATTTTGATATTTATTCATAGAATTGGGAGATATTCCAAAAAAAGTCAAAATTGTGATATAAACTTGAAATACTATTACTTGGATTACGAGTGCTACTGCAGAACTGTCATTTTCTTCCACCAGGTAAGCTCCACCCACAAAACACGCCGTCGACGTTTGCAAACACCCAAATGATCTGTGTGAGGGTGTGGCATGGTTAGATGTCACAGCGCGCGAGAAAGGTTGACATGGAGCATGCTTAATCTCAAACCTCTGGGGAATCACCAGTTTAAAAAAATAAAAAATTTAAATCTCAGAACAGAGGAGAGTCTGCTAGCTAAAAGAGAATGCGACAGAGCTCGTAATAAAACCAGAATCAATATTGGCTTGGCCTTTTAGACATGGCGGGGATTTTTCTGCGCGACGCTCAGGTGGTGTTTTTATTACTCAACAGATATGATTAATTGAGGTATTTTATTTTACAGATAAATTGACATAGCTCTCTCTTTCATTGAAAAGCATTATCTGTTGTGAAGGATCATATTCATCTGCACAGTCACACAGAGCCTTAGCACAACCAAAACCGTCTTCTTCAAATGCTATGCTAGAGGGCTGTTAAGTTACATAGTGTACCTTTAAAATGTGCTCAAATTTATCAAATTCAGGGATTTCTATATATGAATACCAGACCAAATGTCCTTCCCTGAGCCAATGATCTGTGTGTTATACTATCCACATTCCTTTTATAGCTGAGATCAACTTTTTTATATTTTATATTTTGATTTCCCCAAAGAACCATCTGAGACAAAGCTTATATTTAATTTACAAAGAAATAAGAACTGTAAGCTATATGAAATTGTGTAACCTTTGAGTCATACAAATTTCCTCTGGGCAGGAAACATTTCCCGCATGTCCTCGGCTGTTTGCTGATACTGCAGTTGACTTGATCCTCGGCCCAGCCTGCAGTCATTAATATTTAGACAATAAGCTCCCTACTAATTCCATTCCAGATAGCAAGTCAGTGTTGATGTGTCTACATTAATTGCACTGCATTAACAGTAAAATATGATATTGGTTTAGCATCATTTTTGCATAGTAAATGTTGAAGCAATGTAAACAAAATGTTAATATATATATTTTAAAGAATGATGTTAACCAAACCGTTTATGGCCCCCACTGGCTTCCATAGTTACTGGTTCAGAACAACTTGAAGATGAGTAAATTAGTTTTATTCTGGAGTGAACCGATTTAACACCACAAATTCCTAACCATTACACACATTCTATTACTGGTACTAGAAATACTAAAATATTGTAAATAAATAAATAGATCAGGGAAGGGTTTGGGTAAAACTTCCAGAGTCACTGATTGGATGGTTGTGGTTTGCTATTGGTCGATCTCATGTGAGTGACAGGTTGTCCCGCCCTCACGCCAGTAAACATCATCAGAGAAGAGATGGGAAGTAATTAAAGATTACAAGGGCCCATAGATAAATCACTTATAACAAACACTGAAATATTTCACAAAAATAGGAATTGCCAAATTTGATTTCATGAGAATTAGATGAAAACTCAACATTATATCAGTATTGCCTTGCTGTCTGGGATATATTTCTCCTTTCCTGTTACTTTAGCTTTGTTACTGATAGTTAAAACATACCAACACAAAACACACACTTAGAATACAAAACAATATTGTCTTATCTTTTGGGTTGGTTTAATGATTTTCATATTTTTGTGTTGTCTGGCTGCTTGTTCGATCTGAAAAGAGGCAGGAGCTGGAGGAGGTATTATTTTCTACATTCTTGAATTACTGACATCCTGATTTGTCCGTTTATCAATCCTCTGGTGGTCATTTTAGACTGAAAAAAATATGTTTAGATGTATTTTTCTTTCTTTTTTTTCATTTTTACTTTATCAAAAAGTTGCAACTTCCTATGCACTTTTGTGACACTTCCTATATGAACACACACACATAGACAAAAAAATACTGGACATAATGTGAAAATAGTAGTCACATTTGTGAACTTCACCGTCAGAACTGGCACAGGAAATTAGACATACTAAAAACAGTATTTACAGAGCAACGATTAAGTAGTCTTTGATGATTTTTAAAAATTATATCCAAATGCAAAACCTAATAAAAAAAATTATATAATTCTGCCTGAAAATACTGATAAGGAACTATAGGGAACACACATATGGGGTTGATTGTGATTTTATCAACTAAAATCTTTGTTGATCCTGGAACAACATTCCAATAAACCAATCATATTTGAGGGACAAATTTACAGTATATGTCAAGTCTGGGTTTACAACCAGGGTTAGGTGCTTCTGCATCACTGATATTCATCTATCTTTTCCCTCTGGTTTTAGGGATAAGTAATGGGTAGGTCTAGGTTTAGGAGAAGGGATAGGGATAGAATGTTTTCGGTATTGTACATATTATTGTATATACCTTTACTATATTTTTTAACTTGAACACCTTTTTTCTAATATTTGTATTATTTAATATAGACATAAATGCTGTATAATTTAAAGATAAATACTGTCTAGTACCATGAAATACACATAAAATACAAAATATTGAAAACTAAATAATATTGAAACAAAATAGTATTAAGTATTCATTAAATTAGAAAGAAAAAATTGCACTCATTGTCTTCAGTCTGTTTTGACCGCCAAGGGTGACAAGCGTGACCCCTAAATAAGAAATAGAGTGCTAGGATGATATTTTTGACGAGTTAGCATTTTAGCACTTCCTGTTCTATCATCCTGAAGTCAATGGGTTTTTGGTTAAATGCTTGAAATAAGGTCTGTGACACAAACTCAAGATATTTTAACACTTTGTTCTATGATATAAAATACATAAATAATATCATCTTGCAGTGTAAAAGACGGTTGCTAACATGTGGCTAAACGCCACTAGAGAGGTTGTCAGATGTTAAAGGTGCAATAGGTGATTCTCTACAGATTGTGCGCAGCCCGTTCACGCAGACATCATAGGTCATCAGCACATGGCAGGCAAACAGCTGTTTATATTCGTTAATGTAACTCACTGTAAAGTTTTCTCACCAGTGAATGACACATGATGTAATCCAATAACATCGTTTCTGGTCGAGTTATAAAGTCAGGATTGTATAAAACCTTTTTTTCCTCATAATTGGGCATTATAACTCACAGATGCGAGTTTATATCTCACAATTCTCAGAAAAGAAGTCAGAATTAAGAGCTATAAACTTGCAATTGTGAGAAAAAAGTCTGAATTGTGACATAAAGGGTTGTAATTATTATAAATTGTTTTATTCCATGGCGGAAACAAGCTTCCATATAGTCGGAAGCTTAGTGAGGGTGTTGTTGAGGTAATGCGACCTTTGTTTAGTTTGTTTATAGCCTACAAATAGCCTTCAAAATTTATAAAAGTTCATTTGTGAAGGTTATCAAGATTAAAAAATGTGTAAGAATCATAAGCTTTTGTTAGTCACAGACCTTATTTTCTGCAATAATTCAAAAGCCAATCTTATAGGATTTTTTTCTGAGGGAACCAGGGTGATGCTAATGCTGCGTTCCAGACAGATGGGAATTTGGATTTTTCCTACCTTCTCCTAGGAAATAACGTCTGGAACGCCCCTCAAGGTGGGACATTTGACTTCTTTTGCTCTTATTGTAATGTGGTGATTTCACATGGTCAGCGTATAAACTTGACCTCTAATTGACAGGAAGACACTGATGTCTGAAGTGGGACATTTAATTTGTGATATTCCCACATCCAACCTTGTCTGGAACGCAGCATAACTTCCAAGTTGGCCTACAAAAATATGTCATCCCTGCTCTTAACCCACTCTATACCAGAGGGTTAAAGGTGCAGCATACAATTTCTGCATCACTAGCAGCACCAAAACTTCACAGTCATCACAGTTATATCTTAATTTCCATTGGCCTGTCCCACAAATGGAATTACATTATAACCAAAATACTTTTTTTGGCATCACCGCAGTTCCGAAAGAATAAAGTGCGGAATTATGAGTCAGACTCGGATTCAGACTACGATGAGTCCTGTAACCCAGACGTTCTTTTGAGACAGGTAACAATGGCTCTTATAAATAATTACACACATAAACCTTTCTAAAAACAACTTCTGCCTTTGTTTCATTTCCATTTGTCTCTCTCTCTCTCTCTCGCCCTCAGGCTCTGGCTACGGTTTTGATCAGGTTTCTCCAGACTGAACCGCAAGGGCGTGTGCTGAAATTATGTTTGAGATCCTTACGAATTCTCTCGAGGGACAAAAAGGTTTTGGGTCCTCTGGTCACTGACAGAGCGCTGCTCTCTCTAGCCCACCTAGGCGGCATCAGCAATGCACCTATTCCGAAAGAAGACACTGACAATGATGTCGAACCCTATAATGACATCATCGTCGCCATAACTGAGTGCAAATTAGACCGAGCAGATGAGGATGATAATGCTGGTGAAGAAGATGATGTTTCTGGGGCTGTAACCAGTGATGCGGTCTGGGGACCGACCGATTGGTGTGGTGACCGCAAGGCTAGCACGTTTTCAAACATCAGCCTCGGACCTTCTCGCAGGAGGAGCAGCGTTTATAAAGCTCTCACGCCTGGTAAAAGAGACAGCCGAGGAAGCGTGGGAGGAGCGGAGGAAGAGGAGGAAAAAGATGATGAAGATGAAACCAGGAAGGAAGTCATGAAAATCTTATGTAACATTGTTTACAATAGTGCTTGGGCACAAGAGAGAGCCAGTGAACTCAGGTATGAGCCATTTCAAGATATGACACAAACTGAAACATTTTAATGGAAAATCTGATTTGCTTAGATGAGGTTCTTTGGAGCCAGACTGCATAGTTATGAAGTCTACCAGCAAAGGTTCACTTAACTCTTGTAGGGTCCTATTCCAATTCAGAGACCTGTTGCATGGAGCTAGTCTGCTCTGCTCTCTGACAAAACCTTACAAAACCAACCAGATTTTGATCAGGTTCAGCGGACTCACAACATTTGGTATAAATAATCTCTGTCAACTCAGGGTTTGATCCAGAGATTGTAGTTAACTCTGGAGCATGTGCACCTAAAATTGTTACGTGTCCAGGTGCATCTTTAGGTTTTCCCCCAAGAGCCAAGCTGTGGTGGTGGAACAGGTGTAGGCCTGGGGCTGGATGCTCTGCCGCGTCTGGCTGTCTGGGTGATTGAGGAACTCAACAGGTTTTTGTACTGGAGAAGACAAGCCAATGTTGAGCCGAGACTCTCTGTGCTTCTACCCATTTGAGGTGAGAACATAGGAGGATACTGGCCCACAGCTCTACAAATATCTGTCAGTGAGGCACCACACACGCCAACGCCCAGGAGGATGCAACACTTCTAGTAGAATGAGCTTGCATCCTGAGCATACAAGGCACAGTATCTAGAGAGCCATCCTCTGCTTAGAGACAGTCTTTTCCTTTTCCTCCATAACAGACAAAGAGCTGCTCTGATGTCCTAAGGCTGTCCACGTACAGTTACAGTTGCAGAGCATGGATAGGACAGAGCAAAGCCAGGATTGGGTCTGCCTCCTCCGGGGACTGTGCTTAAGGGTTCTCTAGGCACGATTTGTAGACCGAAAATGCCTGCAGAACCACTACCTTCTTGAGGCCAATGCAAGCAGCAGCAAAGTCTTCATAGACCGAATCTTAACCTCCACTGACTGCAATTGGGACTTTCTGCGTTCTAAGCACCAGAGTGAGGTCCCAAGAGGGTATAGAGGGAGGACAAGGAGGATTTAACCATCTCAACCCTGTAAGGAAGCTGACAACTAGGCTGTGCTTCCCAACCGAATTACCCCCCTATGGGGTTGTAATATGCAGATATTACGGCAGCCTACACTTTGATGGTGGAGAGAGACAGACTTTGCAGATTTTGCAAACCTTGCTGTAGGATGGAAAGCACGGCACTGAACGAACATCTTCAGGAAACACAACTCGACAAACTGGTTCCACTTCAAGGCGTAAACATGTCTCATAGACAGTGCTCGTACCATAAGTGATGGTGTTGATTACCTCTTGGGGTAAGTCACCTAGAACCTCCACGTCCTGTCAAGGGACCAGACATGTTTATAAAAGTCCAGACGTGGGTGCCACAGGATGCCCCATCTCTGAGAAAGTAGATCCTTCCTCAGAGGAATGCGCCCGGGAGGTTCTGTTTTGAGGAGCATGAGTTCTGGGAACCAGGTCTGGTTTGGGTAATAGGGCTGCCTGCCCATTGTATGTTGTGGCCCCCCAGTTGGATGCAGAGGCATCCATGAAAACCACAGCATGCCTGGAAAATTGTTCTACCCCAATGGGGCAGTGATACGCTTTTTTCAAGGCGTATCCCACTCGTAGTGGGGTCTGAGTGTGTAATGCAACACTTACCTGGTTCCATGAATGAGCAGAGGGTGCGGAAGAAGGGTTAGTTGAACAGCTGGCGGAAACTCTAGACTGTGTTGCCGAACAGGCCAGTCTGGGAGACAGGGGAATGTAAGAACTGGATCACATGTTGGCATCCCACATGTCTGCCAGACACAGCCAGAGATGTCCTTGACCACAAGTGTGGACACTGCACGACCCAGAGGCTGGGCCGGTACCTCCGATGTGCTGCAAAGTTTTTGTAGAACTTCCCGGATGGTGACCACCCACATGCAGGTCCTTGAGCACTTGGCTTGATGGACCCTCAGTAATGCAATAGCATGTAAATATTAATTATCAATATAATAATTATATATATATATATATATATTATATGAATACATAATTATATTCCATATAATATAAATATAATAAATAATTAGCAGCAAAATAGGTGCAATTTTTCTCACAAAAAAACAAAACTATAAACTGCTTTAATTTGGAGCAAGAGATAGAAGCGGAGCAGCTTTATTGCATCAGATACATGTCACTATGCTCACAGCTGAGTTCGCTGAAATGAATCTCAAATTTGGGTAGAAACTGAAACCAGCTTCATACACTTAATCAAATAATGGGAAATTAACAAATTAATATTAAACCGCTGAATGGGTACTATGTGCTGTCAAAGCGATTAATCTTGATTAATTGCATTCAATTCAACATACAAGTTTTATATATATATATATATATATATATATATATATACACACACACACACACACACACACACACAGTCAAATCAAAATGTATTGAGACACCTTCAAACATTTCTCACATTATCAGTTTATTCGCTGTATAGTTTAGAAATGGTAATAAAATATAACTGGTTTTGGTATGACTGTATATATTTACAAAACTTGATGTTAGGTACGATTAATCGATTTGACAGCATTACTGTTTACATATGAAGTCTGCATGATCTGCATGTCTCTGTGGGAATGAGTGGCACAGTTTGGTCTATAAGCACACATGACGATTGTGGTGTTTTTCCGTCTCATATGAGTGCAAGAACACATGAACTTCATTTCCAGAGCTGCTCTGAGACTCACTTTACCAGCATTTTAGCATTCAAAAAAATTAAATGAAGTTTGTTTGGGAAAAAAGGAGAGAAAATCTAATGCAATGAAATACATGCATTTCTGTTTTGAGAGACTGTATTTACTGAATTTAAAATATATTTGCATGCCATATGCTTCTTTCTTTTCTCTCCCAATGTTTGCTGTACTCCAGTCTCCTCTGTGGTCTGACGGAAAAGTTAAATAAGGAGTTTCAATCGACATCTTCCCCTTGTGGCCAATTTTACACACTCCGGTTTATGTTTTTACTGACGGCGCTGAGACCTGAACTCAGAACTCAGCTGAAACAAGTAGATCTACTTTTTTTTTTCTTCTGTTATTTGAATTTGAGTAAATATTGTAAACAATATTACAATGATTTCTGAAGGATCATGTGACATTTTAAAACATTTTAAAAGATAATTGCAACTTTTTATCCCACAATTGTGAGTTTACATCTTGCAAGTCAAACGTTTTTTCTCAGAATTGTGATATAAAGTCCGAATTGCGAGACATAAAGTTACAATTACCATTTTATTATATTCTGTGACGGAAACAAGTTTCCATAACAATGCTATATCTACATATTGTATTGACCTTTTTTGTCAATTTTAGGAGGGAGGAGTGTCTCTGTTGACCACCGTGCTGGAGAAGTGTTTAGCGGTACAGTGGAAGGAACAGTATGAGGTCCTGCTGGATCCTGCAGCGCCTCCTATAAGCGTGGAGGACTCACAGCAGGCTCAGGAGGCTCTGAAGATCCTTTTTAATATCACACACAGCACACACACTCAAGAACCTGAAGAGGTAGATGTATGCAGACATGCATGCATCCCACGCATGCTCACTTACCTCCCTTACAAACAATGGGACAATGTGATGTATCGGAGGACAATACTATAGTACTGTTGTAATACTATAGTATACACACGCATTGCATTGAATATATTTATATAAATTGTTAACATCAAGGTTCACATTGTGTCTACCAGGAAGATGCATCTCTCTATCGTCACCTGGCTGCAGTTTTGCGTCACTGTCTGATGGTGTCTTCTGAGGAGGAAGAAGCTACAGATGAATTAAAGGGGTTAGTGTTGAGAAATATTTGTATTGTTCTATAATAACTATTTTGGGTTGAAAATCTCAGTAATTATGACTCACCGGAGACAGCGGTTCAAATCCTGTAGCGGTTACATTGGTACCGTGACCCAGAAGAGAGTGAAGTTCAGAAGGGTGAGTGTAACAGAGGCAAGCTAATAAGAGCTTTGTGAGTAAACCTAACTCCCCTGGCCTCAACAGGCACGCTAGCAACTGACGCTAGAGGATGTGCTCTTTACAAGAGGTAATCTAGCACTCGGAAAGCGTACCTCCCATAGGGGCGGCAATTGCTAACCAAGCCGTCACCTGCTGTTAGCATCCCATTGAATCCCATTCATTTTTGCGTCACTTTGACAGGGAATAAGAGGCGTTTAAAGACTCCATTTGTCCATTTTTTATTTTTTAAAGAAACACTACAATGTATAACAGGCTCCATTACCTTATATCTTACACTATCGCCCCGTAGAAGCTGTTTTTTGTAAAAAAAAAAAATAGGCTAACAATTGCGTCATAACCAACGCGACTCTGTCGCACAGTAGAGAAATTACCGTATAGACCTGAGGAGACGCTCAGAAGCAATCTTTTACTGTCTATGAAACAGTCGGGGGGACGTGGAGACATAAAGTCCGATAAAGTTAAGGGAGAAGAATGGGGAGAAGCCCATAGTGAGCCAAAATCCACGGGACAAAACATTTAAACAATTCAGATTCAGATTTCACTTTCCACAACTACTAGAAGACCTACAACTGTCAGACCGGTTGCTTACGTCAGATCTACGTCGTCAAGCTCAGTCTGAGCCTGCGCAGTTCGCTCAGCCATCAGGAAGTGAGTGCTTCTAATTGACCTCACTTTTTGCTCTTGAAGTCTATGGGGTCGCTGTTCCCATTTCTTTTACTGTCTATGGGTCTTTAGCGTCCTTGTTAGCGTGTCTGCTTCCCATGGGTGATGACAGAGATGGCAGTCTTTACATTTGTACATTGTTACATTGTACAGTAATGTACTTACAGTGGAAGAATATATTTTTTTTTTCAAAGTACTACACACAAAAAGTGAAAGATAATAGAAATAAGTAATAAAATAAAAGTCTACACTGTTGTCTAGGTAATAAATAGACTATATATATATATATATATATATATATATATATATATATATATATATATATATATATATATATATATATATATATAAATAGTATAATAAAAATAAATAAATAGATAGATAGATAGATAGATAGATAGATAGATAGATAGATAGATAGATAGATAGATAGATAGATAGATAGATAGATAGATAGATAGATAGATAGATAGATAGATAGATAGATAGATAGATAGATAGATAGATAGATAGATAGATAGATAGATAGACAAGACCAACAAAATCATGACGAACACAAACACAACATGAAATGTAATTGAAAACAGTAAAAAAATAAAATATTAAAAATAAGAAATTATACAATAATAATAATAATAATAATAATAATAATAAATCAAATATTTACTATAAATTATAATAATATTTTGCAACATTACTGCAACAATCCTGTTGTTGTACCTGTTTTGAGTAGACTTTTATTTTGAACCGTTTATGTTCCTATTGATTTTTTTCTGTGAATATTCATGTGTCCTGTTCCGTTGGCCATGTTTGTAGTTTTCCATGTTGATTAGTCTCCCCAGGTCTATCTTGTTTGCCCCTGTGTATTTATAGCCCTTGTGTTCATTTGTTCTCTGTTAGTTATTGAATGTGATGTTCCCTGATTTAAGTTTGCATTTGTTCCTTGCTCTCTAGGTTTCCATTCTTGTTTATTTATATAAAATATAAAATATACAGCCTAGGTAAGCACAATAATAAAAATAAAGCTAATTAATGTCCCAGTGAACCAGAAGTAGCGAGTGAGGTTTCTTCAGTGAAACGGAATATTGAGCAGAGGGCAGAGATTTTACCTCAGCGCTCCTTCTCTCCATCTCTTGCTCATAGCAGAGGAACGGTTGGAGGGCAGTGATTATGCATTTTAAAACCCAGAAGCCGTCAAACTTACATCATCTGAGAAGGAACACCATTACCAGACCGGAAGTTACGTTTTCGATTTTGATTAAAGATTGCCACGGCAAACAATTTTTTCCGTGCCAACAAAGTAAATAAGATCAATTTTGATTTCATGAGGACTTTAATAATACAATAATAACTGCAGTAAATTAAATATAATATTTATTTTTAATTGATATAAACAATAGAGTGCACGTGTATGGCACAGATTTAATTGACTGAAAGATGTGTGACTGCCGTCCTTAAATAACACCTGCATCTGCTCTGTTTGTGACGACTTTTGAAAATGAGGAATTAGATGTGTTTTTTTTCCAGTATTTCTCTCTCATATCTGTAAATTGACCACAGTATGTGTGTGTGTGCCTCAACCGTACCAATGTCACGGTGATCTTCCTTTCTTCTGAAAGCCATGTTCTGCTTTTCTCCTCATCTTCACTCATAGGAATTATGCCATTAATGCATAACCTTCTCCACCTTGAAAGGACAATTTGACATCTTTTCTGTTTAAATAGCAAACATTTATAGACTAATGTCAAATACAAGATGTACAATTCAGCTTTTTTAAAGAACTGACTGACAGATGTTCTGTTGTGATCAACAGCATTCAACGTTTGATTAAAACAGGACAGATTTCAGCTAGCGCATGACCTCAGATCTCTCTCTTTCTCTCAGGCACGCAGCGAACATGCTGTCTGCTCTCCCGTTGAGCTGTCTCGACGTTCTGGTGTCCGTTCCTCTGGGTCCAGACTCACAGCAGATGAATGGAGTCAACATGGACTGTGTGCACAACCTACTCATATACATGGAGAGAAAACTGGAGCAGGTAAAAAGAGGGAGAAGAAAAGAAATAAGGATAGAGAGAAACAAAATGATAGAGACAACGAAAAAACTGATAGATTATCATATCAGGAATCGTTTTGAGATCTAATTGTTAAACACTGTAACTTTCAGAACTGAAAAAAATTGTTTAAAGGAAGAAATAAATCTGTTGTATGCCTTTAAAGTGTTAGTTCATCCAAAAATGAAATTGATCATCAAAGTAGTCCATAGGTGTGTTAAAAATTAAAATATATATTTCCTATGGTAAATTGACTGTATTGACTGTAAATAGTATTTTCCTTCTATGATTTGAGTGGTTACATGCTTGCTAAATAGAATATGATATCTTTTTATGCATGCTTTATGTGCTTAAAGGCCTTATATTAACCCCAAGACTGCTTGAATCCCAATAATTGTGACTTGCAGCTATATTTATGATTATTATCAATGTTGAAAACAGCTGTGCTGCTTTATATTTTTGTGAAAATCATGATAGTTTTTTTTTTTCAGGATTCTTTGAGGAATATAAAGTTTAAAAGAACAGCATTTATTTGAAATATACATAATTTTTTTCAGTTATAAGTGACTTACTGTTCCTTTTTATATATCCTCGCTGAATAAAATATACATTTCTTTTGAACGGTAGTGTGTATTGCTACTATTTAATTATAGTATAGTACAAATTAGTATTGACTGATTTTTGGAAGGTTCTTAAAGGTGTGAAATACATTTACATTATCATTTTTATTTATTTTGTAAAAATTGGACCTCAGGGAAAAAAATACTAAAAATGACATTGCTTGTCGTGCAACAGTGGCTTTTCTAACAAAGTGGCGTTTCACATGCAGGGTGAGAAGGTCAAAGAGAGACTGACCCCTGTGCTGAACTTGCTGACCGAGTGCTCCAGAGGTCACAGAGAGACAAGACGCTACCTTAGACAACAGGCAAGACCACTATTTTTGATCATGAGGCAACACATTGTATAGTTAAACACTCGTGTTGCTTTGTATCGAATTATATGTTTTCTCATCAAGTACAGATTCTGCCTCCATTAAGAGATGCTAGCACTAAACCTGAGAAGGGTAACACCTTGAGGAATCGTCTGGTTAGACTGATGACCCACCTGGAGACTGAGCTCAAACACTGCGCCGCTGACCTGCTCTTCGTGCTGTGCAAAGAGAACGGTACTGCATACAAACACGCAAGCATAGAGTGTGAAAATTGCACGCCAAATTACAACAAAACACAAAGTTTCAGAACAGCAAATAACACAAACACAATAAAATGGCTCTTTCTGTTTTCTATCAAATATATACGACAGTATAACCATGATATTTTAAACTATAAACATTTAAGAAAATGTTTGTACTTTAAGGAACATGTCGACTTTTGGGGACTTTAGCTTATTCACCGTATCCCCTAGCCTGACAAGCCAGACCCACATCAAGATGTTTGGTCTGGAAACTCACCATAGACAGGGCTCAATCCGAGGGGCGGGATCAAGCCTGCAGTCTCCCTCTCATTTACTGAAGCTTTCGCGCCTCGATCGCCCCCTGGTGACCAGTCCCAGTATAGCCGCCCCTCTGTGATTTCTAATGGACGCGAGGCAAACTAAATAATAAAATTACACTTCAAAATTTTTTCCCCAAAGTTAGTTTATGTCACTGAAGGCAGTTATCATCACGATGATTTCATTTCAAGTGTGTTCGTTTTTAAAATAAGTTTAGTTTGAGTTAGTTATCTGACGCTTTAAAAACGGGGGGTGTGACGTCATGATTGACAGCTGAGACTGACGGCTTCTCTGAGTTAAGTTGTCACTGAGGCACTAACGGACATTTTTCGAAATTTTTCGGAGCAGATTAGAGCTTTAGCTTTAATTTCTACATTTCCATAACTGTTTATTTCACACCAACATAATTAATTGTTCTGCATCTGCGAGAGTGTGGGCGGCTTTTGATATCGCGACTGTACTTCCTGCTCTACTTCCTGCGCTCTACTGCGCAACTCCGGTGCCGAAATCGCTACTGCGCAGACTCGGTCCCAAGATGTCAGCGCCGTGCACCCTCGCCTGAAAGCTTCAAATATGGCAAGCGGAAACGGATGATGTTGAGTCGTCCATA
The DNA here is from genome assembly GCF_024679245.1 of Pseudorasbora parva. Lineage (NCBI taxonomy): Eukaryota > Metazoa > Chordata > Actinopteri > Cypriniformes > Gobionidae > Pseudorasbora > Pseudorasbora parva. The sequence goes on from NC_090192.1 coordinate 5,961,490, forward strand.
TTTTTTTACGGTCTATGGGCGGGATAAACGGTTGTCTTTCAAACTCCCTCTGCACGCGATAGGATAGCGCTACAACCAACCAGAGCAACGAAGGTGAAGCAGAGCTCGCTGATAGATTAAACATTCGCCGTATCCGGTCGGCTAAACTCCGAACACATCTTCCCTTTTTAAGAATGACTTCAGTGCCGTTCTTTGTTCTTTTCTCAGAGAAAAGCTTAACTCCAAGTCTTCCAGAGTCGCGGTCAAAGCTGATTCGAAAGACCGCCGCCGTTCGCCAGTTTCTGTGTTTACTAGAAGCACGCAAACTCAACTCGGCCGTCGTCATTATGGCCCCGCCCGCCGACTCTATACATGATGTGATTGGGCCATCCAGATTTTGAGGAACACAGCTCAGAATGGTATTGAGAGTTCCTAGACGACACTTGCGGGCAAATTAAACTTGCTGCCGCTAGGGTGCCTCTAGATTTCTAGGCCCCCAGAGTTAGATAAGTCCATACATACAATTCTCATCTCCGTGCATCCCATAACTCTGTCTGACAGACCCACCGCTAGCCTAGCTTAGCACAAAGACTGGAGGTAAACGGCTCCATCTAGCCTACTGCTGAATAACTGACGAAATAACGCCAACATTTTCCTATTTACATTGTGTACTAAGACCGACGGATAATGAAAAGTTGTGGTTTTCTAGACCGATTTGGTTAGGAACTATTCTCTCATTCCTGCGTAATAATCAGGGAACTTTGCTGCCGTGTTCATGAGAAATCCTGTCCTGCTGTGAAATAGTGTCTGCTTAGGACCCAACATGGTAGCTGTTTTAAATGCCTGATAAAAAGCTGTTATAAATGTTTCTGGACAAGCAATTGTTTAAAAATAAACGATGAATTCATTGTCATAATACACACAAACAACATTTATTTTAAATATGTAACTGATTGCTACAATAGGAGCAATAACAAGCCTAACATATTCTCAGTTATTTCAATTGATAAACTAAGTAATAATACCATTACCAATACAAAATCATAACATAGTAATGTACCTAATAATGTAAATAATAAAGAATAAAAAAAAACAGGTGCAAAATAAATACAACAGGATTTTTTAAATTGTATAAACGTTAAAGTGGCATGAGGGCTTTTAAGATGTAGGGTAGGCTAATCGGGTAGCTGTATGCTATACTACAATGTACGCTAACTACAAAACATTATGAAAAAGATATGCTTGATTTTCACAACTTCGGTTATATACTGTGAAACATATGATTTGCAAGACGTTAAAGACTATTTTAACACAATTTAAATGACAGTAAGAATTGTAATCAGGCTCTGAAGAGATTACCCATTAAAAGTGATTTCAGCCAATAGAATCGCTCTGGGGTCCTAAGAGGACACTATTTCACAGGGGGACAGGATTTCTCATGCAACGTACCATGGATGCTGCAGGCCCAATGATATTACACAGCGCATGCCCTGAAAATAGTCCCCAGCACCCTCCTTGTGCAAGCAGGTTGTACTCGTTGGAGTTAGCCTATTTTCTGGCACCGTGTGATAACTAAATGTATACATTTATAATGTGATAAGACATTTTTTTTTTAAAAACGTCATTCAATACAGTTCACCACTGTGTCAAACACCCATGAGCACCAGCACTCCTGAATTTCGCCCTAAAACAGTTTTTTTCTTGGATATTCCAGTGAGACGTTTCGTCAAGTACACTGGATATGGGAATGCCGCTGGGCTCCTGGCCACTAGAGGCTTGCTAGGAGGTCAAAGGTCACAGGGCACATCATCAGGCACGCGGTACTCTAGCGATTCAGACTCGGACACCGAGGAGTACCGGCAGATTAAAGACCGCGTGAACCCAGTGACGGGACAGGTGGAGGAGGAGCAGCCTGATCCCATGGAGGGAATGACGGAGGAGGAGAAAGAGGAGGAAGCTCATCGGCTCATCAGTCTTTTTAACAAACTCTCAAGGTAAGGAGCTGAAGCCACTTATCAAAACACCAGTAAAGATTAATACACTCTCTAACACTCTCACCTAAACAGGGATAATGTGATTCAGCCAATGGGATTGAACCAAGAGGGTAAGCTGGTGCCACTGTCCGAGCTCAGGGACCTCTCAATGGAGGAGAGGGAATCGGAGGAAGAACACGATGACCTGGAGAACGTGGAGTAGAAATGCCATAGATGTGGTGACCAAAAAAAGAAATAATAATTATATATATGTATATGGTGATGTTATAATACTATCTAGTCTTAACAGTTTAATAGTTTATAACTAAAAACATACCCTTAAATATATCTAAATAATTAAAGCACTTGAATTCATTTATGTTTGGGTTAAATATGATTTTTATCAATTTTATTCAGTGAAGATGCATTAAATTGATCAAAAATGACATTAGACATTTATAATGTTACAAAAGATTTCTGTTTGAACAAATGCAAAAAAAAAGTAGTACAACAGTTTTCAACATTAATAATAATCAGAAATGTTTCTTGAGCAGCAAATCATCATATTATAATGATTTCTGAAGGATCATGTGACACTGAAGACTGGAAAACATTCAGCTTTGATCACTAGGAAAAAAAATGACATTTTCAAATATATTTAAAACATTTTTTTTTTTTTATAATTTACAATATTACTGTTTTTATTGATCAAATCAATGCAGACTTGGTGAGCATAAGATACTTAATGAATATTTCACAAATATTACCCATCCCAAACTTTTGAAAATATTGTGTATCTAAATAATTAAGTATAAATCGAATTATTAAATTAGTCAGTTAATTTAAAATGTGTCGTGAAGGACTGTTTGTTAAATGTTTTATTTTCTGTGAATGTAGAATCAGTCGTACACAGTGTGTGTCAGTTTAATGTAAGATAGACGTATCCTATTGGACATATTGATCGGCTCTTGGTTTTCATTTATGTTGTGTTGCACTGTGTAGCTCCGCCCATAGTGAAATCTTATTGGTGCAAAATCCCTCCCACATACTTAAACGTTCTAACACAAATCTGATCCCATTGGTTAAAATATTGTATAACGGAGCATAACTAGAAAAATGTGCATTTATTAAAAATATTCAAAATTTTCTGTGACTTTTAAGATTAATTTGCATGATTTTTTCAGGTCTGGTTAACATAAAATTCCCTGACAGTTCCAGGTTTTACACGACTTGAAATGATACTAAGGGTACGTTTACACAACAACAATGTAGTAAAAACTCGTTTTCCTTTAGCATTTTTGTGTGACGATGACAACGTTGTCAAAATGATTCCCCGTTCACACGGTCCAGTGAAAACGACTAAAAACGTTTCCGATAGTTGCCGATGTCATTTTGTAATATGAAAAAACTGAACACGAATCCTCCTGACGTCACACAGGCGTTTTTCAAAACCTTTTTTTTTTCCTTTTTCTCAAAAAAAAACAATCATTCATATCAGGGCACATCAGTGGAACAATGAAGAAATTAATAGTGCATGATGTTCAGTTCAGATTTCTGTCAAATATATAACACAAATGACAAGTCAGGAATTCAGGCCATGAAAATATCAAAAATATAATTTGATTTGACACAATATTGCGTTATAAGAACCGTAAGGGTGTAAAAAACCCAAAAGGCAAATTAGCCTTTCTTTTTTTTCTCCATTTTTTTAATGATTGTATCCCATTTTTCAATGTAAACTCTGTATTTGTTTTCTACCGAATCACGTATTATTCTCTTGTACCATTACTGAAATTGTGTCCAGCAATATTACCTCCACATACTTTGAATACATACAATTAACCACAGGGTCACCACTAAGTAAACTGTTTAAGAAGTAATTTCAGGAGGCCCAAAAAGTGTGTAGTCAAGTCTTTCTGATATTTCTAACACAACTCCATCATTAGCTCCAGAGAGAGCTGTAGCTCCACTGAATGCAGTGAAGACGCTCCACGTGACTCGGCGCACATTTTTAAATACTCCGGTGAAGTCAGAACAACCTAATTGAACGAGAGAGAGAGAGAGAGAGAGAGAGAGAGAGAGAGAGAGAGAGAGAGAGAGAGAGAGAGAGAGAGAGAGAGAGAGAGAGAGAGAGAGAGAGAGAGAGAGAGAGAGAGAGAGAGAGAGAGAGAGAGAGAGAGAGAGAGAGAGAGAGAGGAAAGGGTCATGAAACATGTTTTTTATGACAAAAATCACACATTATTGGTGACTGTGAATACCAATAAAGCAAAAATTACAGCATTGCATTACAGTGACTCAACAGATAATGTTCTTTCCTAAGCCCAAGAACAAGCAGAATGCCTCACTGCAATATATGGCACTGCAACTTTGAATGGCTAGTCACATTAAGTCGGCATTAAGGCATTAAGTCCAATACGAAGAAAAACACCAGTGTTCAATAAATATTCTTATAAAGATAAAGACTGACATTAAATATAGTCAGGACTTTTAAAAGGTTGAGTCTTTAGACATTTAAATTCTAAAAAAAGGTTAGCATGTGTGTTTTTGTTGAGTATGATATGTAACATTTGGGTTTTATGGCTCATACAGTATGATAGAGTGAGAATATGGAGCTCAGACAACTAACTTAATGCTTATAAATATCAGTAGACACGCTATATCTGTCTTAGTAAAATTATATTTAAATGATTCGTTTTAAGATCAGAGCTCTGTAGTTTTAAAACATACAGTATAATGCAATGCAATGATGCTGGAGATTATACAAATAAACATTCCTCAAAAGCCTGATGGATCATATTTAATACTCACCTCTGATGCCCCACTTTAGGTGGCCTTAACTACTATGTACTTCCATCAAAATAATAAATGCAATGTACTTACTGTGTTCATATTGTATTGCAAAACACTTTTGCTGATATTGAGGTGAGATACGGATACATTTAGGGACAGGTGTGTGTAAGTTTAAGGGTAGGGTTTAGTGTAAGGATAATTGTGTAAACCTAAGTTGCTTCAGTCCATTAAGTGTTCATCTTGAAATATTAATAACAATATAAAATATCATTAAACATTTAAGAGTAAAAAGCATGATACAAAAATGATTTGTCTAATCCTCACCTCTATCATGATGAGTTTCTTCTCCCACGGTTTCATTCTGGGGTCTGGCCACTTCTCTCCCAGAAAGAAGTAAAGGGTGTAAGAGGGAGACTCACCGCTCGTCTCCATAAACTTCATCAGACCTGATGGAATGACATCATCAGACATAGAAAAATCACATAAGGATTTGCAGACGCCAACGATCAACCATACCCAAACATTATTTTATTTTATTTAAATAATGGTTAAAATATAAATGGACTTCTTGGAATGTCAATTCAATGATTTATTTGACTGCCACATTTTCTTTTTTCAGAAAATATGTACATTTTTGTGATTATTCTGATTAATATTCAGCATTTCATGTGATGTACGGTAGTGATTACAATTTCTAATAAATCAACAGGACTTGAATAGAGTGGTGCAGGGATGACAAGAACCCCATGGGGGTTTTCAATTCATGAGTCAAATAAAGCCTGTGGTAAACATAACGACCATATTTTGACGTTTTTTTGCACATAAAGCCATTTGTCAAACGGCTCACGAGTACCAAATTTAGTTATTTTACGTGCCTTATTACATTTAAATTGTCAAATACACAAAAAACGATGTCAAAATGCCCTTCATGGGTGAACACAGTCAGTTTTGTTAATAGTTAAGAAAGACAACAACCGTATATTGGATCTGCATAAGGTCTTAAAGTGACAGCAGCCTAATATTCCTGCTGCCATCTGTCACGTTAATCCAACGACAAACAGAAAATCACTCACTGCTCTTGATTAAATAACTTTATTTGATAACATTAATATTTATTTACTTTTTTACAATTAAGTGTTATTGTACATTTGATTACTTTATTAATTTTATTTAGTATTTCTTACCTGAATACTACTGTTAGACCTGAAAAACGTAAAGCGGTTTATTTCATTTGTCCCTTAATTGTATTATATTTATTTGTGCTGTCATTGGCAATTTGTTTATTTGTTCTTATTTTATTACTGATGAAGGGTATTGATATTTTTCAAGGTATCATATCGAAGTTAGAAACTCCAGTATCATGACTAGTCTGGAGTACAATTTAGTTGCTGTTGTGTGCACACTACATGATGGATCGGAAACATGGTGGTCACAATATTTCAATATGAAGAATCATAAATGAATCTCTCCGGAGAACAAACTATGTTTCAATCTTTTTTTTTTTACAAAAACTGTCGGCAAGTGAAAATCAGGGCTAAAAGTGGCATAATGTAATTCACCTGAAATATAATCTTTGAGCAAGAAGAGGGATTCAGGTGTGTTTTTGGAGAGCTCTCTGGCTGTTTGGCTTTTTTCATGTTTGCACGGACCCCAGTAGATCCTGCTGGATCCCCAGCGTCGACCCAAAATCACACCATTCAATCTCCTGATCTCCAGACCGCCCAGATTATCCAGAATATCATTCGTAAGCTTGGTCTGAGTCTGATCCGGGATATTTTCTGGAGGAGGCAGTCTCACCACTGGTAGGTCAGCACTGGACTCGTCTCTGTAGGAGTAAAGGGTAGACCATATTTATCTGTATATGAAACATGAACCAGGGGTGCTTATTCCAAGATCAGTAAATTAAGAACAAAAAACCAACATGATTCCCTGATACATCAGTCTGAATCCGGTGTCATTCTCCACCAACTGTTCCAACACCATCTTCCCTTTGTAATAAACCTTAATCCGGAAAAACGTCTCTGTGAAGGAAATTAATGAAAAGAAATAAAGTTGTGTGAATAATAAAACACCAGTAACATATATCAGGGTTTCTGCAGGTTTAATGAAGGTAAATTCAAGACCATTTAATACAAATGTAAGAAATGAACTGAAGAGAACATAACGTGTCACCATGTTCTCTAAATGTAAATGCCTAGGAAGCACACAATGAGTTGTATTAACAACCCTTCAAAGTTTGAAAATTTCCAACATCATACCTTTTAAAAAAGAATAACCTAAAGTTTGAGATAAGAAATATTTTGAAAGTGATTTTATGATTTAAAGATGAACAAATATCTGCCAAGGGGTTTATTAAAATCTGCTCAGTCAATTCAAATGCAAGTCATTTTCATACCTGTTGTCAGATACTTCTTGGTTTAAGATCAAACTCTCTTAATTTTGTTAAATTTCTCAGAAAAGAAGACTTGATTTCTTCATTTACTTCACATTTACATCTCAAGTAAATGCATCGTGATTTTAGGATGTTGAGATATTTGTAATAGAAAAAAAAAAAACAAAAATTTGGGGGGTTATAGTTTATTCTGTTTAAATTGTCTGGGCTCTGTTTTAATCTTCTAAACTATGGGACAATTTTGGGGATTTCCACCTGGATTTGGCCTACCCAAATCTAAAGTCTCCCATACCCACATATTCAGTGGTTTAAATACACAATTGGGGTGTCATTTCACAGGAAATCATTTGAAGTAGAGTCAAATGAAGACCTGCGGAAACCCTGTGTATGAATATGTGATAATCTTGGGTTCTACCTACCCAGATTTGGTTCAGGAATTCCAGCCAGTTCCCCTTCACCATCTGATGGACGCGCCGCAGGCTGATATGCTGGAGAATGATCATTCAGAGCCAGTGAAATTTGCCCCAAACCGCCAACAGCACCCCCGGCTGAAGAGAAGACTCCACGAGTGTCCACTGTTTGAAAACAGGCCATCTCAGTTAGCTGCGTTTCTGAACATCGACTCATTTCTTGGAGGTGTACTTGTTCCTCAAGTCCCAAATATAACTGATCTGGATTCCAAACTTCATAGACTGAAACAAAAATACATACATTTTTAAATGTACACACATTACCGGTCAAAAGTTCTTGAAAGAGGTCTCTTATGCTCACCAAGGCTGCATTTACAATTTTTTTACAATTTACAACTGTCACACTGGCCAACAATATTTTTTTTAGGCATTATATAAAACACATTAAGTATTGTATAAAATAGTATCCAATCAAAAATAGACTTTAATACCTAAAATACAGGTCATCAAACTATAAAGCTAATCCACATCTTATTATGCTTCGTAATACAACCTTCTAAAATGAAAACATCCTCTTTTCTTGTCTTTTCCGTTTACCTTGTGAGGGACTTTCCTGAAGTTTTAGTCCAGTGAATTGTCCCTCCAAACCTTGCCGTGGGTTTGCTAAGAAAGAAAAGATCAGAGTAGACAAATGAGAAATAAAAGTAAAACATTGTGTCATTACGATTCAAGGTCTATAAAAAATACTTACTAGAGAAGACGTTTTCCTCCTCCACATATAGTTCTGGAGAGAACTAACAATGGACAACAAATTTCCTAAGTCAGTGTGTGTATGTCTAATGAGTGTGCTTAAACCAGACCAGCCCAGATTAAATGTGATTTAAGAGATACTCACATCAGTCTCTTGAGACCCTTCCGATCCTGAAGGCGGCGAGGACAGAAAACAAATACTAGGTTTGTAACAAATCCTCTTAAATGACATCAGTCACAAATGTAACGTTTCTGACCTGCAGAAGGAGGATCAGATGGAAACTGATACACTTTGTGTGGATTAGCGGTATCATTCTTGTTGTCAAATATCATCTTGAAGCCCTTAGCGCGGAGAGCGCTGCGGAAGTTTCTCTTCCAAACGGAGTGGTCTCCATTTATCCTGCCATCTCCAGAAGCGCTCGTCTGAGCCCATGCCTGACGGGACCAAAACACAGACCTTAGAAGCTTCAAAGCTTAAAGGATATAAAAGGCCACGGCTACACCGGTCATTGTTCCAGTGTAATAACCGCAGTAGTCAGAATTATTGGCCCCCTGGTAAATATGAACAAAGAAGCCTGTAAAAATAAATCTGCATATTTTATCCTTTTGATCTTTTATTGCAAAAAATGTATTGCAAAAAATTAAAAATAAATAATGAAAATGTGGGGAAAATATCTTTATGAAATAAATGTTTTTCTCCAAAATATGTTGGACACAATCATTAGCACCCTTTTATTCAATACATTTTTCAACCTCCTTTTTCCAAGATAACAGCTCGGAGTCTTCTCCTATAATGCCTGACACGAGATCAGAGATCATTCCTCCATACAGATTCTCTCCAGATCCTTCAGATTCACAGCTCTTCTCCTCAGCTCATCACTCGTTCTCTATAGGGTTTAGGTCAGGAAACTGGGACGGTCATGGCAGAAGCTGTGCTCAGTGACACACTTGTGTGTTGATTTTGAGGTTTGTTTCGGATCATTGTCCTGATGGAAGATCCAACAACGGCCCATCATAAGAATTCAGAGATTTTTTATTTATTTATCCGTTAGTATTTGATAGAATCCACGATGCCATGTATCTGAACAAGATGTCCAGGACCTCCATCAAAAAAATAGACCTACAACATTAAAGTTCCAGTGGGATATTTAACCGTGGGCGTGGGGTATTTTTCATCCCTGTGTCCTGGTGGGTTTGCTGACCACAGAACCAGGTCCTGTTTGAAGTTCCAGTCGTGTCTGACAACGGAATATGCTGGAGTTTGTTTTTGGGTGAGCGAGGAAGATTTTTCTCCCAAACAACATGTGGTGATGTAGGGTTTGTTTGATTATTATTGTTTAGGCTTTTTGACCCCAAGATTCTCCATCTGTGATCCTTGATGAGTCTTAGTCCACTCAAACTCTCCTCATCGCCGTGCATTAAGACAATAAAGACACACATACTCTTCCAGGCAGATTCATAACATCTATAGTTGATTTGAATTTCTTAATTATTGCCCTGGTGGAAATGCTTTAGCTATTTTCTTACACACACTTTTTTATTTTATGAAGCTCATCAGAACTATATTCTTTGGATGATTAAGGGAATTTGGCCTTTGTGTTTCCTCATATTTATACTCATGTGAATCAAGACGTCATAGCTGGTGTGCTAAAAAAGCAGTGCCAATAATTGTGTCCAACATGTTTTGGAGAAAAATTTGTATTCCATAATGTGATTTCCCCCCACTTTCAATTCTTTTACTTCAATGAAATGTTAAAGTTTAGTGAGTTGTTTGAATGAAAGATCAAATGGATAAAAAATGCAGATTTATTTGTATAAAGCCATCTTTGATCATATTTACCACGGGGGCCAATAAATCTGACCACAACCGTATATATGTTTAAATACAGACTAACAGTTTACCTTTAAAGGCCTTTGTCGTGCTTTAAAGAAGTACACTTACTTTGATGTGCTGACTAACATACTAAAAATCATGTAAAGAACTTGATCATTTTAACGGATGAGTTTTATTATCAAATGTAGTTCTTATTTTTAAATGTACTAAAAGGCAACTTCATCATTACAAATATATTTAAATACATGACATACAAGAATATAAATGACATTAAAGTATATTTTAGCGTACATAAATGCTGTCAGTACATCCATCAGTACGCTTCAAAGACAATAGAAGTATTTCTGAAATTTCATATAAAGATGTACTATTAGTACCTACTAAAGTCGGTCAAAAAGCACTTTTTCGAGTTCAACATAAATTAACTATAAAACAATTGCACAAGTTAAAATTTAATTATTAAAACATTACTTTTAATTTACACTTATAAATATACTCTTCTTTTTTTTTTGCAAAGGAACTGCAGGGGTTTTGTGAGTTAAATGAAAAATGAATTATTTCATAAATCCCATAATCTTCCAAAGATATATCGATACATGGTTCAATGACCTACTGAATGATAATTCAAATAATAATTGATGTGTTCGCTAGGAGTAGATTTGAGATGCAATATTGCAGTGCTGAGAAAATACTCCATAAAGGTGAAATTATTTTTGTAAAAATTTTGTAGTGCTCAAAAGCTTTGTGGCTTCTCAATTTTCCATGTAATTTCCACCAACTGACTAGTGACCAGATTAGAAGACTTTCCAAAAGCAGTAGGCTTTTTTATAAAAGAAATTGTAAAAGATGAAAAAGAAGAATTAGGGAGAATCAATAAATTATGAATGATTTACTGCCATTGTGTGAATGTAATCATTTAAAATGTAACTGTAGTCTGATTATGAATATTTGAATCTTTTATTTCAGATTTTTGGAATCTGATTACATAATCCAGATTATTAATCAGTTGTAATCATTTACTACCTAGCACTGGATACAATATAGTATTACCAAGGTATATTATATTATATCTAGTGCTGGTAGTACTGATGGTATAAATACTGGTACTACAAGGTATTTCCATGATGCATTAACTGCATAAAAGTAATCCGCTGCTTTTTGATTAAAATAAATACAAATGTTGATTGTAATGGGAGTGTGAACATATTTGGTAGTTCTAATGCACTTTCCATACTTATAAAAAGTACAAATGTGTTACTGGTATAATATATTCAGCATTAAATCATCTTGGAGTACCATGTAAACACCATGACACATATACATATGACAATAATTAGGTGGTTTTTAATAATTTTTTTAATAATTTATATAGACTTTATATTTATAATTTATATTTATTATACACTTTGGAATAATTCAACTTTACTAATGACAACAAGTAACACTTATTTTCACCTTGAATATGAGGACATCATCGTGGTTGGAGTCCTGTCTCAAAGCATGCTTCCAGGGAATGCTAAACTGCTGAAGTTCTTTATTGGTCCAACACACTCCAGGATAAATCCCACTTTGGATTTGTTCGCGCAGCCAGGGCACAAAGAGTGGCTTCGGTTGGGCCATGATGATGCAATAAACAAACGATACAACACACCAAACCAATCCAAACCATCAATGAACCTGCACAAACAGAAGAACATCAAATCATGCTAAAGTATCACAAACGCTCACAATTCCAGATCGCACTGTTTTATTAAATAGATAAATAAAAACAAAATAAAAATACAGTAAAAACTAAACCTTTCTTCCAACGTCAACTTTCATTTTCTTGCATATCGCCGTTGACATTTTAATTTAAAATAGGACAAATATCGGGAAGACTATGCATAGTAAATGTGATCTAAGGAGTCTCATATAACTCCTGTCCCAGTGTAGCAACACAAGTCTAACAAAAACACCACTTACCGTGCGTGTAACGTTACATAGACAGTGTCCCCTCTTGTGTTTTTCAGCGAACTCTTCAGATGTCAGGACTAGGAGACAGGTTTGCTTGCCAGTTCCGTGTTAATACCGGGTTTTATTCAACAGACTGTGCCTTTAGATCAGGTGTTAAACATTACTCGGGAAATCCATGTCAGTTTCGATTTCCCATTTTCGACGTCATTGTACACGTCGCGTGCGTGGTTTGCCACCGATGACCACTAGATGGCGTAGACGGACCAATATCTCGTCTGTTTGATACTAACTATTTTTTTACGGTCTATGATACTACCACGATAGGTTTGAACGTGAAAATCAATGACCTAATTAAATACATCCTCGAGACCCAAAGACTGTCCTCCGTAGTGGACATTATATTTCAGCGCATTTGATTTCACATAGGCACATTAAGGGCTTTTGAGTTACCAAATGTTTGCTCAATGGGTTTTAACCATAACCTGGATGTAGCACTGTTGAGGACAATGTTTTTGTTATTATCATTTAATTAATGACAAATGTTCTTCTTGTTCGTCCTAAAAAATATTTAAAAATAAAATATATTTAATAAAAAAAACACAAATGAGGAAAACGTTATGGGATTTCAAATCAGAAAATGACATTCTGTCGAGTTAAAAACACCTGGACCTAAAAGGTTAATTCACCCAAAAAGTCATCATTTACTCACTCTTAAATCGTTCCAAACCGGTATGAATTCCGTCTGCTGAATAAAAAGTAAGATATTTTGAAGAATGTCGGTAACCAGAGAATTGATGGACCCATTGACTTCCGTATTTTCTCCCCTATGGAAGTCAGTGGGATCCTTCAAATGTTTACTTCCGATATTCTTCAAAAATATCTATGTTAGAAATCAATTCTTACAACGAGTCGAGTAAATGAAATAAATGAAATGTTGGAGAGTCATAAGTGAATGGGGGGGGGGGGGGGGGTTATACATAAATTTTCTTATAAAATTGTTGCCAAGTTATTACTCCCGTTACACTTTTTTTGATTAAATGTTGACCCAAGAACACATGAATACGCAAATTGTTAGGATACATTGTATGTAAAAGGAATACCTGTTTATTACATTCACACACATATTGTATAAAGTTAAATAGTAAATCAAATCCTTCTTTTATTGGCCCTTGAGTTACATAGTTGAGAATACAGTTTGGTTTAAAAAGAGCTTGAAACCCAAATATTTATTGATGAATGAAAAACTTTTTTCTGGTTCTCATATGGATATTATTGTATTGACAATGACTTTAATACATTTCAGATCAGTTAACCTATCAGACATATTTATGTTAGAGGGTATTTTGTACAGAGAAGTGTTTTATAATAATCCTTATCATCCTGCCGTCATCTAATCAAATACACAAAGATGTAAACACACCTCCTACTCCTCATAATTATTTAAGAATAGTCATTTTTAAGCAAAATGTTAAACCAATCCAAACTTTTTTCATCCAGTATATACAAAACTAAGAATGTGTCTACATTTTTAGCGTCACAAGAAATATGAATTCAGTGGCAATGTACTTTTCGACTGCAAATTGTATAAATGGTAGGTCAATGGTAATAGTTATACTTTCTGAAAATATTCCAAATATAATTATCATTAAAACCTAGACATTTTTACTTTTCAAAAAAGTTCCAGGCTGGAAATACCGTGCTGTTTTGTGGCATAAACCAAAGGTAAAGAGAACATAAAATGTAAAACAGCACAAATAAACAAAAAAAAAGGGAAGTGTAAGTAGAGTAGTAAGAAGGAAAAGTACAAACCTTTGTATAAACTAATTTAGGGAAGAAGTTCCGTGGAAGCCAAACAGAGAAAGAAAAAGATCCATCTCATGTCACACAGGATATTTTTCAGTGAATTCTGACTTTTGGACCAAAGTGTAAACCTCAAGGGGGGAAAAAAACATACCTTATTTGAGACAAAGCAGTTGTCGATGGTTTTATTCGTTTGTCAAATACAGGGATAGTCCATGTACAGAAGAACCGGGAGATTTTTGTCAAGAGCTGTACAATATTTACACAAAGGCTTTACTTTTGAAAGAAGCACAGTATTAGATTGTTCCAAAATAATACTCAGAATACAGACAAAAGACAAACAAATAAAAACAAATTTCCATTTTAAATAGTACTAATACATAATCCCTCCCTAATGGGATTCAGAGGCTTCGCTCTCACTATCAATTCCATTCGATTTTTTTTCTGTAGAACGCACTGCAATAATACCGTTTGCGTAGCTTGAAATAGTTTGATCTTTCTTTTCTCCTCCGTAACAGATAAAAACGATTAGACATTTTCCATTGTATCTACCCACCTTCGATGAGCGAAAAGGAAGACAGCTCAGAATGTGGCAATAAGATCCATTTATAACATCTGAACAATTATTTAACCGTTATGAAGCATTACTGGTTTGTATAGTATGTGCGAACTCCTGTTAAAAATGTCTTTATAAATAATAAAAATGTATTACTTTAGCTCACTTGTTTCACGCGTGTAGACTAAAGCGTTGAATGTCATCACATGTCGTTGCACGCATCTTCCCATGTCAGCTTTCCAATCTGCACGCGTTTATAAAACAGAACCTTCACTCTCTCTCGCCTCTCATTTCAGAAAAAAAGCCAGAATAAAACTGCTATAGTCTTAAAAAATTATTTGTGTAAAATTCAGTAACAGAGTTCCTCCTAGTGTCGACTCCTTCTGTCAGTTATTTCCCACGATGAATCAGTCAATTCAAAAAGTATAAAGACTCCACACAGTATATTCCATGGTTCTGTGTACCATTTCCATTCGGATTCAGTGAATTCGGTGAGGTCAGCCCATTTTAGGTGATCTCAAGTTTGGTCGTATCCATTCGTCTGAACTCTCAGGAGGGATCCTGCACCGGGTCTGCGGCCTCGGTGACGTTTGTAAAGAGTTAAATCAAGTTATTGGCCAGCGGCAACCTGCTGGGCTCGTCGCCCGGTCCTCTTCTGTCGCCGCTGTGTAAGAGCCGTTTTAAAAGAGAATTTCTGTAAAACCGTAGAGGCGGGCAGGGGAGCTAGGCAACCATAAATTCAGCTTCTTTGTACATCGAGGCCTCCTCGATTCCTCCTTTTCCATGCTCTCTCTCTCTCTCTCAAGCTTTGGTGCTGAGGGCCATCAGCTCTAAGAAGGAGTTGAAGAGCGTCTCCAGCCAGCTCTGATTAGCCATGCACTGCTGAACCACCTCCTCTTGTCCAGGATCTTCTGAAGCCTGCTCTATAGTGTTCGTCTAAAAGAAACGGCAAGATCATTTTAATAGTGCGTTCATGTGTGATTTTATTTACTCCAGCTGCTTGTGGGAAATGTAGTTCTTACCTCTTTCTTACAGTGTAAGAAGGTGTGATATTTATAATGATGCAGTGAATGGTAGAGACTGTAGATTCGACATGTTTCTGTTGACAATTTGAGGTCCTGGAGGAGACAGGGATGGTGACATGTTAGAATCTGAACTCTATAAAAACCTGAAAAGCATTGTTAATTACACTTCAAATATTTTTTCCCCAAAGTTAGTTTATGACACTGTAGGCAGTTATCATCACGATGATTTCATTTCAAGTGTTCGTTTTAAAAATAAGTTTAGTTTTAGTTAGTTATTTGATGCTATAAAAACGGCTGTGTGATGTCATGATTGAGAGCTGAGATCGACGTCTTCACTGAGTGAAGTTGTCACTGAGGCACTAACGGACTTTTTTCAGGATTTTTGGGAGCAGGTTATTTAATTTAATTTAATTTAATTTCCATAACTGTTTATTTCACACCACCATAATTAATTGTTCTGCATCTGTGAGAGTATGGGTGTGCTTTTGGTATAGTCATTGTACTTCCTGATCTGCGTAACGCCTGTCCCGGTCTTTTTATATTTACTGTTGCACTAAAATCCAAAAGTGAAGAATTTATGTTATTTATTACTTGATTGTTCAAGCTACCTCACAGAAGTGCTCTGTTTGTTAGAGTTGTTGAATGTTAAAATAAGGTGAATAAAATAAAAAATAAGGAACATCCTGTTTTTTTCGCTCTTCTTTATTCTTTTTTTATGCATTATAGAAGTATCGGATCGGGACTCAGTATCGGCAGATACTCAAAATCAAATGACTCGGAGGCAAAAAAAACCTGATCGGGACATCACTAGTAAGAACTTAAAAGAACAAAATATATAACACTGGCCTAGTGGTTTTTGGATATTTTTCTGCAAAAATACAATTACATAGTGCACCTTTAAGTTCCTGTCTCTATGAAGCCCCTCCTTCCAAAAAGCTCAATGGGTCTCATTCACAAAGCATGCGTACACACAAATTTGTGCATGAAATATGAACATTTTGTACGAACAAACAAATTCACCAAAGATTTGGAAATTATTTTTTTCTAAATTTACATTTAAAAAAAAGGATATATCGACTGAAACCAAAAAGAACTAACTCTGTATGGCTTTATAATCATGTTAACAAATTATATTTCATCCAAGCATGACTTTAATTACATTGAAGAATATTGCATTTATTGTATTTTAGAATCCATATATAAAATTATATAATGAAATGAATAAATACAAATGTACAGCTGACTAAGGAGAGCTCTGTAATCTGGGTCTTTATAAAAGGTGTTTATTGTGAGAACTGCAGAGAACGGCACACTCGGCATTACTCAAGGATCGGGCGAGAGTGCGTCTGCGAACAGCGGCAAGTTTGATGTAAGAGACGAAAAGTTAAGGAAAGTGTGTGCAGAAAGCCCTTATATTTGGAGATGGTTTGGGTGCATTTTACGCAAAAGACTAACCTTGTGCACGTGGCCACTCATTTAGAATACTCCAAACTCCCTAACATCAGAATAAGGTTAAGAACAAATTCACCTGAGTACGAACGTTTTGTGAATAAGGTGGAGATTTTTCGTGAGAAGCTCTCCTGAGCGTCCAAATACGAAAGAATCCACGCAATTATTAGTGAATGACACCCGTTGTGTGTTGATTGCTTGGCTGGACTAGTGTGTTGTGATCGGTCAACCACTGTGAGCGCGTGAAGTCACACCCCTTTAATACTAAATGCAAATCAAGCAGGACTCACCTCTTGTTTTTGTGTATACCTTATGTGTGAATTATTTAAATGAGGAATATTGTGGCATATTTGTTTCCGGAAAACTGAAGGCTACAATAGAGACGAGTTCACTGATATAGAGCATAACTGCCTTTGTGAGATATTATTACAGTTAAAATATCTTTTTCAATGTATTAAAAAATATAATTTATTCCTGTGACCAAAGCTATTTTCAGCATCTCTACTCCAGTCTTCAGTGTCACATGATCCTTCAAAAATCATTCTGATATGCGGATTTGTTTTTCATGAAACATTTCATATAAATCAATGTTGAAAACAGTTGTGCTGCTTCATATTTTTGAGGGAAACTGGTGAATTTTGATAAACAAAGAACAGCCTTTATTTTTAAATTAAAATGTACATTAGATTACATTAAATTAACATCAGGGGTGAAAAAGACCCTGCTGTCTGTCTGTCTATACATAAATTGACATCTCTATTAATTCAACTGAAAAAAAGGTTTCCAAATTTAAATCAGATTCCAGTATCAGAGGGACTGTTCACAGTAAAAAAAAAAAAGTAGGTTCTGATCACCTGTGGTTTGGAAACACTCTTTTTGATGCGGTTCAGGGTTTTGCGGTTGTAGCATTCCCCGCCCAGCCTGACCCTCACCGTCCCCGAGTCCAGGGGCTCCGCAGTTATCTGAGGGAACGTGTGAAGAGTTTCCTGTGGAGCAGGAACAGAAGGTCATTCATGGAAGAACGCGTTTTACAGGGTTCGCACAAGGTCATTAAAGTGCTTGAATATAGCTTAAAAAAAGTCACTTCTAGAATGCCTGGAAAATCTGCTTTTTTTGTAGAAAAGTGCTTGAAAGCTAAAAAGAATGTGTAGGTACAAGAAACATATGTTTTGGAAAAAGTATTAAAAGTCTCCTGCAGTTGTTTTCACCTGGTGTTTAATCGTGTAAAAAGAACTCAGAGTTACAGTAACACAACGTGAATGATTCAAATCACAGATTTCCCTACGGAAATGTATATTTTATTCTGTTGGTGGTGTTCAGAATCAGGTGAGTTTAATGCTGTACGGTGCAGTTTTTCTAATCACATTTAAGATCAGTTCATTTCTGAAATGATAAAATGCTAAGATAAATATATGCAAGTCTCTTTCCGCTGTGAATATACAGCAGCAACATATTATACGTCATGCAAACGCCATCTAAAACTAAAGAATAAAGTCTCTAAAGGACTAAGAATTCAACATTCATTTCTGAAAGGTAGGTTATTCAGCATACTGAATTAGTGGAGTTTTTTTAAGTATACATTTTCTCATTATGCCATTACAAGGTTACAACCTATTTATTGAATTTACGTTAGAGGCATTAATATACAAATACATTTAACTTTCTGTATATCCTGTTCATATTCTATAAAGGATGAAAAGATGTGTGAGAAAAAAAATGTAATTTAAGAAAAACCTATTGTATGAAGTCCTTGGGGAAAAAATGGTGCCGGAAGCATTGTTTGAAAGCCCTTGATGATTCCTGTTGCTAAGGGACACGAAAGAATAAAGAATCTATGAAATAAAAGAATCAAGCAAGCACAAATGAAAAGGTGAAATACCTGATGCTGGGAGCTCATATTGATTCTTTTCAAGAGCTTCCTCTTCTGCTCACTGAGAAGGCTGTCGATCTTACGCATTGGAGGAAGGTATAACTCATCTGAAATAGCCAATAACACGAGGAGAAGGGTGATTTCATCTCATGCATTGAAAACGACAACACAGCAGTTTTTCTGGGAGGTAATCATATTCCTTTACCTTCGGTGTCCTCTAGAGCCTGAATCATGTCCGGGTCGAGCGCTGTACTGACCAGCATCTCCACGTAGCTCCGGTACATCTCGCGCATCGCACGCGTGTTCAGGCCAGCCTTTATTGAGACTGCTGGACAGAGACGTGGCACGTTATATTCACCATCATAACTGGACACAGCCTCCCATTTTATGTCACATGTCCTAATTTTTTGGTATAAAAATGGTTATTCTGCATTTGAAGTTGCATTTCAACCCAACATTAAAGAAAAAAGGTGTACAAAAAGAGTGTGTATTTAAGACCAGCAATAATTAAATAATTGAACATACCAGCCGAAGCGCGAAAGCATGCACTTGAACCAATGCGTCCGTGTGAAATTTTAACTCGCACATACATTAATTATCAAATAACATAACGGCTATTTCGTTTGTTTAATAGAAGAACAATGCATAGACCTGTTATATTTGAAAGTTGACCTCTGTTGTTATCTGGCGCTATATAGAAAATAAAATTAACTTAACCTCCTATGGGCGCGTGTCCCCTAATAAAATGGCAGGGGAATCAATAAAACGTATTATATTATCATTATTTATTCATTTAAATATATGAATATAGTTTCAAAAGATGAATATATTTTTATTTTAAAATGAAAATGAAAAAAACATTTTTTCTCACTTTCATCCTCACTTGCAGAGGAGTCTGATTCCGATGACGAGGGCACTTCCTTCAGCCACTTCCTGCGTTTCTTGGGCGGAGGCTCAGCCTTTACCTTTAGTGGCTGAGGCTTGGCAGAGCGTTCAGTCTTCCTCTCCTGTCCACCACTCCTCTTCTCCTCCTTCACCTTCCCTCGTTCCGTCACCGCCGCCCGTTTCTCAGGCTTCGAAGGTGGCGGAGGTGGAGGTGAAGCTTTTTTCTCTTTTTCCCTCTCTTTCTTTTCTTCCTTCTCCCTGGTTTTAAGCACCTTTTCTCTGTCCCGCTGTTCTTTTAGCCGAATGTTGTTTTTCTCTCTGCTTTCACGCGGCTCCCTTATCTTCTCTCTGTCTTTCTCAGTCTGGTTGTTGGGGGGCGAAGCTAACTTCGGGACTGGTTGAGACTGCCTCCTAAATGATACAAATATATGCCTTATTGAAATGATCTGCTGTGATCCATTGCTAAGCGTGTCAACAGTGCACCACAAAACATGTAAAACATCCAACCCTAGTACATAATGTAACTGTTAAGCCAGGGACACACCAAACCGACAGCCGGCCACCGGTAAACGCTGGGCCGCTTGAGCGTCAGAAGACTTTTTTCGGTGTGTTCCGTATCGTTGGCTCTAGACGGACGCCGTCTGGGTTTTTTTGGCCGTTGGTGAGAGAGAGAACTCTAATTGGCTGTTCAGCTTAGCGAACGAGTAAGTGCATGAGAATAAGAACAAAAGTGATGAAAGCTGGCAGGTAAATCTAAACTGAACAGACAGAAGGCTGTTATAATTATGTAATACCGGAGCAACACTGTAAAAATATTTTCAGTTATTTATATATTTTGCCAGTAGGTAATATCAGTTTACATTTTCAAACCATTGTAATAATAATCCATTCCAGTGAGATTTTTGTATGCAGAAGGAGTCTGACAACAGTTGTTGGATCCACACGAAGATCTCATTGAGTCCGTCTGTGATTACGTGAAGAAACTTAGACAAAATCCACAAGAACTGCAACATCTCGACGACGCTTGAAGAAACCCTCCTGCAAAGCTCCCTGAAAAACTATGAGCGTACCAGGACAAAAGCTGTTAAAACGCAAAGGTTGGCCACACCAAACACTGATTTGATTTAGTTATTAGGAGTTCATTGATAAACAATATCTATTTATGACATTATTTTTTGAAAGCATTCTCACTTTAGGGCATTTTTTACAAAAACTGTTCACAGTACTGTAGCTTTGCAGGAGGGTTTCTTCAAGCGTCTTGGAGATGTTGTCGCAGTTCTTGTGGATTTAAGATCGATGGATTCGATGATGGAGAGATTAGATCTCCGTGTGGATCAAACAGCTGTTGTCAGACTCCTTCTGCATACAAAAATCTCACCGGAATGGATTATTACAATTAATGGTTGTGAGAAAGACCGTCCCGGAACAGAAAATCTGTAGCACGTTCTGACGGACTGATATCAGAGTTGCCACTTCCTGTAGACTGATCTGACGACAGCTCCACCTGTGTGCTCCTGACATTGTTCAATGTTGTGCGTTCATGCAACTAATGTGAGTAATCATGTGAAAGAATGTTTAGTATACACTTTGTAGCTGTTATTATGAATGTCAGATGTTTAGTGAATTATTGTGATTATGCAAATGACGATCGCGGGCGTGATCGCGGATTGACGCTAATCCGATTAGCCGCGTTAGGATGATCATGCAGTTTGTTATATGCTGCATCATGCCGTATATTGATGTTTATATTGCTATATAATGTATAACAACAGCTAACATTCGAGTATTCATTGTGATGACTGTTTACCCATTTATTATTGCTTTGTGAGGTATTTTGTAGTGAATATGTACAGACATATTGTATTCATATTGTTTACTTTATTATTTGTTTACAGACCACAACATAACATTCCATTATGTTTCTACCATCCTCACATTGTAAATGGATGTCACTGACTGCCTGACAAATGTTATTAAAGAGAAGTTTGAAGAGGATATCATTCTCCCGTGCCTGATTCTCTTACCGGAATCACTGTCCATAATTGTCCGTCAGCAGAACTGAAAATTAATTAAGGTTGCTAAAGGTGCTACCCCGCAACAATGGTAAAATAATTGTTTGAAAATGTAAACTGATATTACCTACTGACACACTATTGCAAAATATATAAATAACTGGCTTAAAAATATTTTTTGGGGGTGAAAATACTAATGTGCCTAAGACTTTTGCACAGTACTGTATCTGCTTGGTTCAAAAACCCCTCTCCATGTACTGTAATGGGATGTGGGACAAATGAATCAAAATTACACTTCAAATAATATTTTGCCAAAGATGTTTTCTATCATTTTAAGCAGTTTTGATCACGCTGATGTCATTTTTAGTGTTCGTTTTTTTAAATAAGTTTGGTATTAGTTAGTTATTTGAAGCTATAAAAACAGGGGTGTGACGTTATGATTGACAGCTGAGACAGACAGCTTCTCTGAACAAAAGAATTCACTGAGGCACCAGTGGACTTTTTTTCTGGATTTTCAGGAGGAGATTGGAGCTTTAGCTTTCATTTCTACATTTCCATAACTGTTTATTTCACACCGACATAATTCGGAAACCATATTCGAACATCTCTTCAGTGGAAGGTAGTGAAGACACATCATCCATATTTTTTAGGGTCTATGGTTTAGGTGCTATATTTTCCCCCAACGCAGGCAACGTGAGTCGACAACCGTTGGATTTCATCAACGCTAGTTCTCTAGCGTGGGTTTGGTGTGTCCCTAGGCCATTAAATATTTCAACTATATTAGGGTCCATACCAACGTACAATAATGTTCTGTTTATTAACCATCCACTGCAGTAATGGCATCTGCTACTTCAAATGCTCAAGCTTATAAAAGTCGGATGGATTTTGATTGACTAGGAATTATTTTATCATTCATCAGCAAGAAAAAAATCCTTCTGAAAAAGATTCAAACAATTATAGTTATAGCTGTGTGGATATTCCTTTTCTAATATGATTAAAATGAATATAAACTTAATAGTTATTGTCCTATTGTAAACAGCCCTTATACACTGCAACTTCTATAATGACATATAGGATGTGTCTGAAACCTGAAAAATGCACCTTTACAGGTAGTACACTACAGCAAAAAGGCACATGCAAATTGAATGTTTGCATAATATCCTGTCAACTAACAAGACTTCATCCAATGGGCATCAGATAAGTGTCTCTATGACACCTCACAATCATGTGAGTGCAGTTCAATGACTGGTGGAAAAAAATATGTTTAAATAATGTTGAAGGATTAGTCACACAATATGAATAAAGCTTATTTGAATCTTCTAGATCACTAGACATGATACTATAGCACCTAGGTAGTCCATCTAAAACCAGGATCTTAAGGAGATACTTTACACTAAAATGTTGTGAAGTCATTGACTTGACAGGGCAGCAAGACAGATGAAGGGGTCAAAATACCTCAGGTTGATAGTAGGTCTATGCCAGGGCTTACAGGAACAGACCCTCACGTAGTCTTTTTTGTTTATGTTTTCCAGAAACTTCACGTACAGCCGCTGGTAGCGCTTTTTAGCATCCCCAAAGAAACCAAGATACTAGGAGGAAGATAAAGAAATAAAAGAGAAGCGGACAAAAGTAGAGACTAAATTTAGAAACATTTAGTGACAACTTAAAATGCAGCTAATACACATGTCAAAACTAAAGAAGAATCACCCATAACTTAATATAATAAATATTGTACTGCTCAATATGCATACTTTCCCATTAATTGATTTTTACCATTTCTGATTTTTTTTATGATTTTTTGATCTGAATGGTTGCCATGATGTTGCTGGTTGTTTTTGTATTATTACAAGTAATAATAAAGGCAGCAATATACTTCAAGCTAAATCAAAGAACAAACTGATATGACGTCATTTCGAACAAAATCAGGCTAAAACAAACTTCGTTTGGACTTGGGAGACTGAGCAGAGGGTCCGCTTCAAGTGGAAATCTGGACTATTTCTCCTGTTCAGTTGGTCGAGTTCTGACGTCCACGATCGTGAACATGCACACACTGGAGAGTGGCTTTATAGTAGAAAATTAAGTTGTACGATAACACTTGACTATTAACTACAACTGAAACTAAATTATATATAGTTAGTAAGGTAGATTTTGTAGCATTTAAGTTTAGGTATTGGGTAGGATTAAGGCATGTAGAATAAGGTCATGCAGAATAATGCATTATTATGTGCTTTATAAGTACTAATAAACAGCCAATATCCTAGTAATATGCATGCTAATAAGCAACTAGTTAATAGTTCTACACTATAAATATTAAACTATAAATAAACTTCTGATCAAAAGAGACACTGGCACTATTTTTCATGTTTAATATGGTAAAGCTGCTTAATTTTAAGCAGTCTAATTGTATAAAGTGCTATATAAATAAACGTCACGTGACTTTACCAGGGTGCTGAATTGCAGAGCCTGTGCAAATATATCGTTGTGATGATCAGATGCCTTTCTTATGCTTTAGTTAAAAAAACACTTATCGGTTTCTCAATTTTGTTTAAAAAAGTGCAGCACATATTTGCATATTCATCTAAAGGTCACTCTCAGCGGTGTGGGTGGAGTCAGATGTTTCGATAACAGTATAATCACTGGTCACATATTTCGAATGAATAAGAACTTCCCTGTGAGTATATCAGGGCCATGCCGTGCCAAGAACTGAACATAATCAGATGTAGTAAGCAATGGCTCAAAATTGGTGTGCTGCTTTTCTACAGATGATGTGATGGGTCATGACTCACATTACTAGTGGCACAAAACTGTCTCTGTCCATCCTTAATCTCTGGGGAAAACTTCTGCAGCAAAGCTTTCTGGACACGCCAAATTGGAGGTGGCTCTCTCCCTGTCTGCAGAGCCAACTAGAGAGAGATGAGATTAACACAGAATTAAACCTTCATAGCGTCACATTATATGTCTGCAGGTATGCATTTAATATATGCTAAAAAAATTATTAAAAAACCTGGAAAAATATAGACAGATTGCCATACCTTTAGACTCCTGATGTCCTCAATCCGCACCACAAACTCATCCCTCTCTCTGAAAATACCCTCACCTCCACTCTCACTCTCATCCTCATCAGTCTCTCCAACAATGGCAGCCCCGCTCTGTTTCTGTGCCAAGTGCAACGGTAGAATTTGAGGCACAGGGGGCTCTTCAGGGGAGGCGGGCTCTGCAATGGACTCCTGCACTGGAGGTGGACTGGGCGAAGGTGGGCTAGAGGAGAGAGAAGGCTCTACAGGAGGAGGTAGAGGAGAGAGGACAGGCACAGTGGAAGCCACAGGGCTGGGTGGAGGCGAGGACTGCTGTGGTGGAGATTTCTGAGAGGCGGAAGGATTGTCCTCGTGTGGAGGAGGGGGAGATGGAAGGGGGAGGGGAGGAAGCGGTGATGGCGAGGAGGTGGAGGAGGGAGCAGGGGATGATGGGGAAACCGGTGGGAGAGAGGGGGGAGCTTGGGCTTCAATGGCTTCCTTTGGCGAGTCTGCAAGAGAGAAGGGTACTCTTAAATTTTCAATCACCCAGATTCAACAAAACAGCAAACAAATAAATCAACTGAGTCTTAGAAATTTCCTATTTTAACAAAGCACAGGTGAGTGGATGTGTTTGCTAAGCAAAAATAAGCCTTACCTCCAAATTTTGGGACACTTAGCAACTCCATGTCTGAGACTTTCTCTTTCTCTTCTTTGTCTTGCTCAATCACCTCATCTACATCTTTCTCTTTTTCGTCCATTTCTTCTTCCTGCTCTTCTTTTTGCAATCTTTCAGGCTCAATAGAGTGGGTATGGGCATGTGAGGGCAGGTGCGTATGCATTGGTGGTTGAGGGCTGAGGGCTGGCGGCTGCTGTGTTGGGGTCAGCGGTTCAGGAGGAGGTGGAGGAGGGGGTGGAGGAAGCGAAGAAGGCTGCATTGAGGTGATTTGAGGAGTGTCATACAGAGCAGAGATCGCGGAGGAGATACTCTTTTGCAGGTCCTGGTTCTTTCCAACGGAGTCCTCCTCATCGGATGAGAAGGAAGGCAGAGTCTCAAGGTTCCTTTTCAGCTCTTCATCCAAGCGCTTGCATGGGCTAGGGCAGCCACCTAAAGACAGGCCTCCATCACTTTCCCCATCTCCATATCCAGATACAGCTGCAGGTGGGGGTGGTGGTTGAGGAGATAATGGGCGAATGCCTCCACTTTTCCCAGGAGATGAATCTTCATTTCCACCACTGTCACCGGAGCCCGTTGACATTCCTGATGGCCTTTTTCCAGACTTAAGAAAATCCAGAAATGAGGCAACAAAGCCAGTCTTCTCTGATTCTTTATCTTCCAACTAAATATGAAGGGACAAAATTTATGATTAGATAAAATTGTACATATATGCTCACAAACCCTACTGTGGAATCTAAACTCCAGGGCTGCATGTTTAATCGTAAATATGCTATGTCGATTACTATTGCGTTATTAATATACTTTATTCTTATGAAAATACCCAAGATGGATTGAGTAACACAGATAAACCTTGTGTGTTTTTGGTCTTAATGTTTAATAAGTGCCTTTATCCATGTTGGGGATTGGATGCCTTGGTCCCTATTAGGGATTTCCTGGAACGTCATAAGTTTTATTACTTCTGTAAGGCATATTTGGACTTTCTGCACTAGAGTGCCCTCCGGCTTCCAGTATGAATGACATTACATGTGTTTATAGCGTAAACATATGATAATCCATAGGTTTTTTTTCTCCAGTGTAGTGTACCGAAATGTTCCTTTATATTGATTTATAGCTACAGGCTGTCTGCATGTCAACAGGACACCCTGCAGTTGTCCCATAAAATAAAGGTCTTGTAAAATAAACTTTTATTTTATAATTAGTCTTAAAATCTAATTTTGTAAAAAAAAAATCGTGACAAAATCATAAAGTGCAATTAGTATTATGAATCGTATTGCATCCTGAGTTGAGGGAATCGTTACACCCTCTAGTCATACTGAAATACAAGGAGTAAATTTTGGGCCAAATTGTGCAGCCCTACAAGCAGGCAAAACAAACCTGGTGTACTTTATAATTTTGTTTTGTTCATTTGTTTTAAAAATTGCATTTTAACTTCCGCAAATTGCAATTTTAACCGGGGGTTACCTCTTGGGATTTGGACTTCTTGTCTTGAGGTCTGTTCATGTCGGGCACTCCGGGTGTCCCAGGGCTCAATCCCAAAGAAGGTGCGGAACCAAGGGAACCATCTGAGAGAGCCGGATCAGTGCCTGATAAGGAGTCTGTCCGCAGCAAGGCATCAGAAGATGACATGCTTCCAATAGGAAGTTTAATCTAATAGAGGGAGATGTTATAGAAAATGTCCAGGAAAGTGATGGAAATTAACATACAAATTTAAATACTCAATATTAAACAATACGGATAAAAAAATGTAATTAAAAAAACTCTACTATTGGCTGTTAACTGATCCACTGATATATGGATTTGTAATGACTACATAGGTAGTTTAACATCAAACTCACAATTTTTAGACAGTATAATATAAATTGTAACAGTAAATTGTTCTTACCTTGATGGGTTTGATTGGCTCCTGATGCTGTGTCTGCTGCTGTGATTGGTGATGCATTTGCTGCTGCATGTGCTGCTGATACATCTGATTTGGATCTTTATTGGCTATCTCCATGTCCATCATGGATTCATCCCGTTTACCTCTGCCTCTTCCTCTTCCTCTGCCTCTGCCTCTTTCAGGAACATATCCTGTTCCATACTCTCCCATCATACCCCTAGAGTGGTGAGGTTCTGGCAACGGGCGTATACGTGGTCGTCCACGAGGCCTTGGTGGTCCTTCTCGCTTGGGTTTTGTGGGCTTCCTGCCTCTTTTCTTCGGTCCATCCTGTGGCAACAACTGAGGAGGAGGACCAAGGGATGGGTATCCAAAATCTAGATCCCCCATTAAAGGGCTTAAAGTTCCCCCTCCCACTCCACTTGATTTACGACAACTGGACACAAGGTCTGGTATCAGATCAGGAAGTCGGCTTCGGCTGTTGAGGCGAATGTCAGCTGGGACATCAGCCTTATCCTCATCATCCTCAAATTCATACTCCTGTGCATAGCTCTTCTTGGGCAAGGAGTTTGGATCAGGTCTCTCCTTCAGCAGATGAAAGGAACTGGATTTCAGAAGCTTCTTTGGGCGAGAAGAACAGAAAATTGGAGAGGTTAGACCTGTGGATCCAGACCCAGATCCTCCAGTACCACCTATTTTGGCACCAGATCCTTCCCCAACAGTTCCAGTTGTCCCCATTCCAAGGTTGGCTGGTTGAGATTGGATTAGTCCAAGCTGCTCTGTGTTGACAGTGGATGGGAGTTCATGAGTCTTCAATGAATCAAGATCTAAATGCATGGTTCCATTATCAGGTTCTGAAAGATCATGACAATACTGCCCATACCCCTGGTCACTATGATGGCCAAGCATATCATAACTTGGACCTGTATTGTCTCCTCCTCCAGGTGTCGTTTTAATTCCTTCCATTCCTTCCTGCACTGTTTGGCCAGGTGCAACCCCATCTTGACCCTGCCCAGTTCCTCCTGAGCAACTGGATTTGTATTCCTCTGGGCAGAACATATCCTCCATTCCAGGAAAGAACGAGCGGTCCTCATCTGGGAGAAGAGAATCAGGGAAGCAGATGGATGTTAAAGGAACAAACCTCTGGCTTTGTTGGCTTTGATTTTGGTTTTGATTTGATTTTGCTGCTGGATTCCTGGTGTCAAAGTGGGGCTCTCCTTGATGCTGGTCAAGTTGAGCTTGAGGAATCTGTGAGGCATGAGAGGGGTGAGACTGCTCTTGTTGCTGAGAGGCTGCAGAGGAGCCCTGCGGAGGAAGATGATGATGGCTTTGCTGATTAGTATGGGAGGAGTGAGGGTGTTGATGGTGGGAGTTAGGATGTTGAGGTCCTTGTGACGCTTGTTGCTGTTGGTGGTGATGGTGGGAGAGGTGGTGTCCATGGGAGGTTGTCGATAAACTCATGTCTGGCTCAGGAAGATATGAGTGTAACTCCGAGGCATGGTGCTGCGTTGGGTGGTGAGATGAAAGTCTTTGCTGTTCCTGTGACTGACGCCTTTCTACACTTCCTGCTGTTGCTGCTCCAGAATTCCCTCTGCTTCCTTCACCTCCTGACCTCTCATCCACCATTGCCCCCTCTTGGCTAGATGTCCGAGAGAGGGAATGCTCTAGCATGTCTAGTGAAGACACTGTGTTAGACTTAGGGCGGCTCTGGTCTTGCTGCTGAGAGCCATGACCATAGTGACCAGCTGCTTCCAAAGCTTGGGATTGAAGCTGTAGTTGGAGCTGGGATGTCTGGGGCTGGGAATGGGTCTCTGCTGACACAACTCCCCCAGTGGCTTCCATAAGGGCCTGCTGGCTTACAGAATGCTGCTGTTGCTGAGGGTCTATTTTGCTGCGGGTATGGGACAGCACAGACTGCAGCAAATGAGACGGTTGGCGAGACTGGTCAGTGGGCGAGTCCATAAGTGACTGTGACTGAGAATGATGCTGTTGCTGCTGTGATTGTTGTTGATGTTGTTGTGGATGTGACTGATGATGTTGAGTTTGCTGTTGATGTGTCTGTTGATGCTGATGGTGATGTTGCTGCACATCAGGTGTCTTGCGCATGTAAGCCATATCTCCTGAATCTTGAGGCTTTTTCTGAAGATCCATGTGTGGGTGAGAGTGTAGGTGTGGGTGTGTTGGTGTATGTGGAGTGTGTTGATGGTGGGAGGTGGAGTGTTGAGGAATGGAGTGTTGGGAATAAGGGTCACCTCGCCCATAATGCACCACTGATCCCAAAGAATCATGGTGATGGTGAGGATGGGAATGTGTTTGATCTGAACTCCCTCGTCCTCCATCACTTACTGTTCTGCTGCTTTTCTGTTGTGGTTGTTGTTGTTGTTGTTGTTGTTTATGTTGCTGTTGCTGCTGCTGCTGATGTTGTTGCTGCTGTTGTTGTTGTTGGTGCTGTTGCTGTTTCTTTAGGGACATCTCCAACTGACTGTCCAGTCCAGCTCCACTCCCTGTGCCAGAGACGGCAGCATTAGAGGTGGCACTGTGTGTTCGAATAACACTTTGAAGGTGGTACCGCTCTTCTGAGCTTTTACTCATCTCATAAGCAAGCCCTTTATTTCCATCCTGAGCAGGAAGGACTGGAGGCTGCTGGGTGGACTGTGAGGAATGATGGCTTTGAGGAGGATGGTGATGTGATCCTTGAGGAGCAGGACTCTGGGCTTGAAGAAGGTGTTGGATGAGGAAATCATCATCAACATCATCGTCCTGTTGTGGCCTTGACTCTGTTACACCAAGTATGCTGTTATCAGACTTTGTTTTGGGAGGAGCAGATGGGTGGTAGGATTGTGATCGAGGTCCTCTTGTGTCTGGGTACCCTTGTGGGGAAGGCAGAAATGAAGGTGAGAGAACAGAAGATAAATATTTGTTGGATCCTGTTCCAACAGGCGACTGAACAGGTCGTGAAGGTACAGGGGAATGCAGACCAGGGCGGATAATTCCAGAATTGCCAGATGGAGATGGGCTGGAATCAGGTATGTGGTAGGATCCACTACCACCTCCTCCACCTCCCACGCTACCACTGCCTCCAGTTCCTGTGCTGCCTCCACTACTACTACCACCAGTTGTTCCACCACTTGCTCCTGACCTTAGAAGGGCAGGAGAGTGTCCTGATGCACCATAACCCATTGATGGACTTCCAGCACCTCCTAGGGAGGGTGGCAGAGACCCATATCCTGAATCAGTCCCATATACTGAATCTGCTGAAAACGACTGACTTCCCAAATTCCCATAGCCTTTAGCAACCCCAGAGGTCCTAGCTGAAGGAAGATCATGAGACTGTGGAGAACTAAATCCCCCATATGACTGAGAAAGGTGTGATTGGGGAGGCTGATTTGGAGAGAAAGACTGAGGTTGAGGTTGAGGAGGGGTCTGGCCAGTTAAACCACTCGATGACTTAACTGGAGCCACTGGGGATCCATAACCCGAGAGGCATGACTTGGGAAGGGTTTGCTGGGTGGAGTTAGAGGAGCTCTGAGAGGGCTGCGAATGTGACTGGGGTGGAGGAGGTACAGTCTGAGTTGGCGGCTGTTGCCGAGAGGATGCCGAGGCAGAAGTGGAGGTTGGAATGGAATTAGACTGCCTAGCACTAGCAGACGCAGAGGAGGATGATGAAGATGAAGATGAGGATGATGCAGAAGAGGCCGAGGGTGGTGTGTGGGGGGTTCTGGAAGAAGATGCAGATCCAGAAGAGGAGTAACCACTACTGGAGCTGCTCTTCGTCCCCTTTCCAGCCCCACCAGAGGATGTAGATGATGAAGACCCATAAGAAGGTTGGATTATTGGTCTGTACTGTTCAGTCCTGGGGGAGGGTTTGTGGTCAGAGGAAGGACTGTGTTCACCTAGAGGACTGCAAGAGAGGCCAGCATGGCGAGTATGAGTGGCTTGCTGATATCCTGACACCCCACAGCTGAGGTAGTGCTGCAGGGGGTGAGGGGTGGATGAGGGGGCTTGTGCTGGAGAGGGACGTTGGTAGTGTTTAATTACACTGTCTTGTCTTGGTACTGTCCGCTCTTGGGATGTTGGCTGAGGTGGAGCAGGGGTAGAGGAAAACACAGAGGCACTGTACAATTGGGAGGACTGATCTTGAAGCTGGGAGGACAACAAGTTGAACTGATGAGACTGTATATGGCGGGCAGAAACTGAGGCTGCAGAGGAGGCTTGAGCAGATGTGACCCCACTCCCAGAAGGATCATGACTTCCACGGTAAGCCGCAGCTGCACCTTGTGATGATAACAGACGGTCAAAGCCCAGGCTTGACTGAGAAGGCGTCTTGATGTGGAGTAAAGGATCATGGGGTGACAGGAGGCCATTGGAGGTGGGACTGAAAGTGGGTGTGTCCTGTAAGGACAATGAGGGGGTCACACCTGGGAAGGAGCGCCCTGAGAATGACGCTGGGTGTTGATAGGCCGACAAAGCAGAAGAGGATGGGAAGGATCCAGATCCAGGAAGGGCACCAGAGATGAAGAGTTCTGCAGGGGCAGGTGTGTGCATGGCTAAAATGTAGAGAAAAGACACAAAGAAAAGATAAAAGCTAAGGCAAAGAAAAATGGCTTTGAACAGATGTGCACATCGAGTATTACAAGAGAGGAAATTAATTTTTGATTGTTGTTGCTATAGCAACAGTGATGACAGTCCTGGCTGACTGTACTTAGGCCATATGTTCACCAAAGCATTTTTTGCCAGCTGAAAATGCCAGGCGCTCTGCTGAAAACACCTAGTGCCTGGGAGTGCTTCAGCAGTGCAGCAATTTTTTCAATTGTGCTACATATTACCCAAAGTCAACTCCCAACGTTCGGAGCTAAAAATTTGGCACTCCCATTGAAATATGCTAGCCTCTGGAAAAAAAAAAATGCTTTGGTGGCCACACAACCTTAGTGTTTACCAGCATTTCCACCATATACTCAGTACATTGATGAATTGACTATGCAGTCTTGGTGTAATTTGTTGTACATTATTAAAATAGAAGAAACACCTATGCAAACCCCATACAACTCAGTAAGTTCAGCTTACCAGTCTGCCATGATGGAGTGCGAAACTGAGATAGGAGGGATGAGGCAGAGGGAGGTGGCTGTGGACCCCGGGACTCTAGTGCAGATATAAGGTTCATAACCGATGGATCTGGGCCTGATGGACTTGCGTGGTGGAGCCCAGCATCAAAAAGTCCAGACAGGCCTAAGAGGAAAACATACATGAAAAACAACTAGGTTATGAGCACATTTAGCACACTTGATCCAGCTATTACAAACATGAAAGGGGAAAAAAAACAATAAACCTTGTTTCCTTTTTATTATTATATCAGTTTATTTGTTTTCATTACCTACTCGATTACAGGAATATTTTACTTTTAAAATTATTTTGCTAGTATATTTGTCTGATATTGGTATTGACAACTGAAATTTGGTATTGTGCAGGTGACAACCCTGGTATTGACTTATACATTGTTTGCTGTAAACCAATCATGGTAGTCTAGGAAGAGAATGTGATGCACCCTGGTATGCAAGTAAAGTGTTCACAACACAATCATCAAAAAATAACTATTTCAAATTCACATGCAAAAATGTTTTGATTTGAGGTGATCAGTTTAAATTACCATACATAAATTACTGTAATAAATGATCAGCATCATTTATTAGATATATTACTCAGCAAAAAATCAGCCATTCCATATGTACTGTGGGGCTATATATTTCAACATGATACAATGAAGCAAAATCAGATGTGGACTCAAAGTAGTGTCACTCACCCAGGCTCCTTCCAGCTGCACCCCAAGCCCCACCCTGGCCAGATCCACCAGGATGGTGATTGGTAGCATAACCCTGCAGGGGATGGGGAGTGGCATAGGCCTGGCGATGAAGAAGTTCAGACTCCGGATGTGATGATCTAGAGCTGCCGTACACCAAGCTGACAAGACCAGAACTTTAGCATGAATAATCCATGAGGCTTAAAACCAGTGTAAAACCATTTAACATTTAACATCTTTATTTTATTTAACAGCAATAGTTTGCATAAAGTAATTTCTCTTTGTACATTACTGCTATAAAAATGTATATCTAGTGATCATGAAAGCAATTTTGTAAAGAGTAATTTACTGTTAACTTTCAATTCAACTCCATTACGTTTATTTAAAGGTGCCCTAGAATGATTTGAAACAATATGTTAAATTGTTCTCTGATATCAACATAGAGGGTATTTGGCTTATTTAAGGGCAAAAATTGTCCAGATAGTTTTACAGGTCAATTTACAACCCTATAAATTGTCTCTAGGATGTAATGCTCTGTTTTTGCCTTATTTGAAAGAGTCATGAATATTAATGTTGAGCTCTGCTCTGATTGGCTTATTTCAGCCGCTCACAGCACACTGCAGTTCAGTTGTTCAGCGAAGCGGCTCGTGAGTCCTGACAGAACACACAGACCGACTGAATGACACTTTAAGCAAAACATCACAAATGGAGATCGAAAAAATGCAGCTTGCTTGTTTATTTGGTGTTTTCAGATCATCCGCGCACGAGGAAGAGCTCGCGTGTTTGCGGTTGCCAGATTTAAGTAATTAACCCCCCAAACTGAGCTTTCCATGAAAAAAAACTGTATACTATCCGGTGTTTTACCTAAACATGTCCAATCTGGCAACCACATGCACGCAAGCTCTCTCTCGCGCACGGATGATCTGAAAACACCAATAAACAAGTAAGCTGCATTTTAGCTATCTCCACTTGAGATGTTCTGCTTGAAGTGTCATTCAGTCTACATTTTATATAATGTTAGTCACAATGTAGGCTACGCAGTGACTGTGATGTACTCTAAACAAGCATAAGAAAACATCATAGGCCTACTTCAGTTCTCAAAAATATAAATATATAACTTGTATTTTTTACAAAATGAATAGCCTTGTCAAATGAATGTCGTTTTAACTTATATGGATGAAAAGGTGACGCTTGCTAGAAGGATCGAGTGAACGATCTGTAAGCAACGTATCTACGGTTGTATTTTGTAATACAAAATAATACTAACCTTTGTCATTAGACACACTATTTAGTTTTGTATGGTACTTGGAGTTTCTTATTGTTACTGTAAGCATCTTGCGTTATCTAAACAATGTGTTCTCTCTGAGAAACGTTCAACTTAATCAGAAATTGTTTAAACAGTCAATAAGTGGAT
Organism: Pseudorasbora parva; assembly: GCF_024679245.1. Taxonomy (NCBI): domain Eukaryota; kingdom Metazoa; phylum Chordata; class Actinopteri; order Cypriniformes; family Gobionidae; genus Pseudorasbora; species Pseudorasbora parva. Next base: position 5,995,942 of record NC_090192.1, read on the forward strand.
AATTCACTAGACTACTTACTGCTTGCAGGAATATAGTCGCCCCTTTTCTTCAGTTTAAGACGCTGAGCAAAGCTTGCTTGAAATAGGCCGAACAAACAAACGAATGATTTTGAAATAAATTGTTGTGGTTTCCGATTATAATAAAACTCAACCATGACTGTTGACATATGACAACAGTCTCCTGCACAGCCTAAATCTGACGTGTCGTGAGAGCCGTTTTCACTATCCTCAAGTGTCTTTACCTGCAGTCCCGATGATTCGGCTCCGTCAGTTCCGCCTGACAATGAACATTTTAGGACAGATGCAAATGTTGGGGGCGTGCATATAAATGATCCCAAACGCTTGCGTCATGGTTGGCCTTATGTTGAGAAGCACTTATTTTTCCGTGGTGGTTTTGATTCACGAGATTTACATAAGAAGTAGGAGGCAATGGTGTTTGAGACTCACAGTATGTGATGTCCATGTACTGAACTCTTATTATTTCAAGGTTAATTCAATTTTTCATTCTAGGGCACCTTTAAATTGATAATATGGCTGTGGAATTACTTAATTTGATTATGAAAACAAGAATCGAGGTAGCGATTACTGTGCTGCTGCCACACAGCGGTGCACTTTCATTCCTCCCTAAAGGCCCAAACTCTAGTCTAAAATCTAGTATTTTACAACACAATAGTATTTTTTTCCTACTACACTCTAAAAAATGCTGGGTTAAAAACAACCCAAGTTGGGTTGAAAATGCACCAACCCAAAAATTGAGTTGTTTTAACCCAATGGTTGAGTTGTTTTAACCCAGTGGTTGAGTTGTTTTAACCCAGTGGTTGGGTTAAATGTTGCTTAAGACAACCCAATTGCTGGGTCAGAACAACTCAACCATTTGGTAAAAACAACCCAATTGTTTTGTTGGGTTGTTTTTAACCCAGCATTTTTTAGAGTGTATAGAACCGTATACTGTATCCGTGAAATATCTTAAAATAATAGCATCCTAATATACCTGAAGCAGTTTGTCAATGGTAATCAAGCAACAAATGACAGAAGAAACTGATCTTGACTGAATAACTTAAGCTGCTTTAATTAAAATTAATCTATACTTAAAGGTATAGTTCACCCAAAAATGAAACTTCTGACATTAATTACTCACCAAAAACAAAAATTATTACTTAATTTGTTGATGAAATCCAGGCCAGAAAACTCTCGCAGTTCATTACAAATATCTTAATTTGTGTTCCAAAGATGTTCAAATTAATGACAGAATTTAAATTTTTGGGTGAACAAACCATTAAATGGGCTGTGTGATAAATCGTATTTGATTTTAAATTTAGGTTTCGGCTTCCAACGTTTATGAAAACAAGATAATTAACGTAAAAACGATTATTGTAAAGCTGCTAAATTCCATCCCACACACCTTCCTTTCCTTCACAGCGGTGCTCTTTCGTTCCTCCCAAAAAATAAACTTAATATCCAAATAAGTGAGTGTTGTAAAATACAGTTGATTGTTGCTAAACTGCAGGACATGCTTGATATTAAGCAGTGTTATTAAAAGTGTATTAAGCCGCAAAAGAGATATACGGTTACCTATAGGTGGCCTCGTGCGCACAATCCGATAAGGGATAGAATACACATAGGCAAAGAAGTGTGAGTTTCACAGACATGCCTGAACTGTAAAATAGTCTACATGTCGAAATGCCATTTTGGAAATTATCCTTGTAAAACACAGTCGGTTATATCTTGATCAGGGTCCAGAATGACATCATCAAGTTTATACTTTAAATTTGAAATGTCTGTGGAGGAGCTCTTACCTCATATGCATGACTTTGGCATTTGTTTTACACAAAGTAACTTAGTTACACTAAATTGATCTGGGACCATTTCCGCCTGGATTTGGCCTACCCAAATTGCAATGTCTAAATACAAAAAGCTGATGTTATTTTACTGGAAACCCTTCGAAGTTACATAAACCACTGCTAAAAGTGACAAACATTTAATTATATGTTATCTGAGCTGTAATAAACCCTCCAATAAAGATTAGCATTTAGATTTTTTTGGTTATAAACTCACTTTTGAAAATGTGCTCTAGATTGCAGTAAAAACTTGAAACAAATTTAGTCTGTATCATGTATGCAACATTAATTCAAATGGATCTGAATGGAGGAATATTATTTTTTATGTAATTTCCACCTGCTACCAAAATTGTGTATTTAAACCATAGTATGTCTGTATGTGAAGCTTTTTAATCATAGGAAGGCTAAATCGAGTTGGAAATCCCCAAAAATGGTCCCAGAGCTTAAAAGGTTAAATGAATGTAAACACTGAGAAAGAGCGCATGTGTAACACTATATTTGATCCAAGCAGCTCTTAAAGTGACAGCAGCCTAATACATATTGCTGCAATCAGTATTGTTAGTCAATAGGAATGAGACAGTGAGGAAATTTTCCCACCGGTTAATCAACATCTGACAACACCGGTAATACCGGTATCACCAACTGGGCTTTTAAATCACTAATTCTATCTACCTGAATGTAACATGCACACGCCCGGTCGGGCATTCATAACGGAGTGGAGCAAAGCAAGTGGTTAAAATTAATTCCTATGAAAGTTAAGCTTCCATATGCATGAACTGAAAACGTGCCAGTGCGCACACACCGTGAATGACAGTTCGTCCGTTAACACGCACTCTGTACGGACGAGCACATTTTAGTTTTGGTTTTGAATTAGCGCCAATTTGGGGACGGGTTGCTTGAATTGTGAGTTCATTAGCCTATTATTCTTAATGAAAAACACAACAACATCAGAGTATAATGACAATCTTCCTTAAATAGGCGCTTTTACATTTCTCTTCGAAACCAAATGTTCCGTGATCATCTCAGTCGCTCTGGTGATGAATGAGATCTGACTCCTGCTGAGTTTGTGCTGCGACACTCATTCGGATCATTCTTTATTGAGCAGACACGTCCAGTTTTTATATGTATTGTCTGTTCTCAAACTGAACAAAATGATTTTTTTTACTATTAAAAAATATCAGAACAACGGTGGGGGTGGTGCCGCGGTGATGTAACGAGTATTGAGTCCGAACATCGGTAACATCCACAATCGAAGCAAGCCTATTAGTCAAACAACACAAGAGAAAGATAAAATCACTCACTGTTCTTGAATGAATAAATTGTAGTTTTAAAAAGGATCATTCTATATTTAATGTATACAGCAGTATTATTTTACATTTGATTATTCAATTTCTGTAGTAGGCTTTTAATTATCTAAACACCACGGTATCTTCCTGAAAAACACAGCACTGTTTATTTAATTTATATTTTTGTTCTGTTGGATTTTTTGTTGGTTTTGTTAGTAATTTAGTTTTTGCTCTTTTTGCATTGCTGTTTACTTGTCTCCTGTAACTGTTTTGAGGACTTAAAACTAAAATAACTACTTATATTAAATAAGCTATTATTACTTTTTTGCTGAAGTATTAAAAATTGTGAAATTTCCCTGACATTTAAAATTACTCATATCATGAAATAAGACTTTGATCATAACACCCACCTATAATAGTGTTATATAACCGTAATTTAAATATTGAGCAAAATAACATTGATTATGATTTTAGCCATAATCAAACAGCCCTAGTGTACATTAAGACTATGCATTGTTATTTTACCCTTAATTATTCACTTTTTTCGTTTATAGGCTATTATTTATCTAAATACCACTGCTAATAGGCCTATATCATCTGAAAAACTTAAAATACAGTTTATTTATTTAGTATTTTCATTTGTTTTGTTCCTAAGTAGTTTATTTGTTCTTATTGTGTAGCTAACTGTTTACTTGTCTTATGTAATTATTTTAAGGTCCGCTTTGTTTTATTAGTTAACCTAGTATTCGTTTTTGCTGAAGTATCAATAATTGTGAAAGTTCACTGATATTCAAAATGACTCAAATCAAGAAATAAGACTTTGATCATATCACCCACCTATAATTATGTTAAATCATCGATATTTCAATACTGACCAAAAATAATTGTGAGTATGATTTTGCAATAATTGAGCAGCCCTAATTGCTTATTAGAACAAAATTCATAAATTTGAATGATCATTTAAAACATGTAAATACTTTTGAAATACCTGACCATCTATGTCAAAAGCAAATCATACCATTAAAAAATGTTAAGTGCATTACTAAAAGAGTGGCCTTGGTTAATGTTTCTTTGTTGTTTTTCATTGTTTTGCTTTTTCCAGCTTTTGTATACTTTTTGGATTCCTAAATTATAACACTTATTTTCTTTTTCTTTTTTTAAATATGGATTTTTTTCATATTTACCATGTACATAACATGTAATTATTATTTTTTAATATTGGTGCACCCCTAATATTTAGATATCTGTAATACAAAAACACCTCAACTTATCCATTTATATCCTTATAGCTACCACAGCGATTTCACAACTTATCAGATATTAATACACAACATTTCTGTAAGGCAACTGGATCATTTATAATATTTAAATAGAATAGGATAGTTCACTCAAAAAATTAAATCCATCATCATTTACTCTCCCACAAGTTGTTCTAAACTTGTATGAACATTGTTCTAAACTTGTCTTTTGCTGAACATAAAATAAGACATTTTAAAGAATATGTGGAGAACTAAACAGTTGATGAGCCTCATTGACTTCCACAGTAGGGGGAAAAAAATACTATGGACCTGAATGGGGTCCATCACCCAGCCGTTATCTACATTCTTCATCAAAATATTATTTTGTGTTCAGCAAAGAAAATAAATTAATGTTTGGAACAACTTGACATTGAGAATTTTTGAGTGAACCATAATATTTGAGCAAATGTTATACCCTCAGAAAACACCGATCTGCTCTCCTCTAGTACAATGATATTTTGTTCAAAACCCTCTATATTAAATTGTATTTTTATGAACATTATTGGCTTATAAGTATTATGTTTCCTGTCTGTAATGTGTGTAAGTGATGCTTTGGCATTATTGTATGTAAAACAATCAAGTCAATTAAGTATTTTTAAATTTAAATACACTTTAGTGATCATGCCATTTGTTTTTGTTTTTTACTTTTCTATTTATGCAATGGTTTGTTGGCTGGAAATAACGTCCTAATCTGTAACAGTAAGAATAGCATTGTATGCTAACTCGTTAGCACCGCAGGTCGCTCCCATCTTCAGAAGAACGAGCGCGAGAGCTAGCTTACGCAGCATATCTTAACAGAAACGGTGGCTATTTTGTTATTTTTGAAGTAAACGTCAATTTTATACCGTTTTCTGGCTCGAATCAATAGTAGGCCCACATGCGACAACAGCATGAAGAGGTTAGCTAACGTCAGCTGAATGGGAGGTTTGGCTGTGGCTCCTCATCATCAGAGGCCGCGTAGTATTGTTTCCACGATTTATAAAACAACGAGGCATACGAGCAAAATGCTAGGAATATATAATGTTCCATGTGATGTTTGATTCTGAGACGGTGTGTTTTAATCAACATTGCCAATAAAAGAGCGCAGGTAAGCTGCAGCATCTGTACTTCGCGTTCTTTTCCTCTCAATAGACTTGACCCGAAAGAGCCCCCTCATTCATTGGGGATGCTAAATGAATCTACGATGGGATCTGTAATAAAATCGTGCGAGAGGACTTCACCCCGCCCCCCACCTTTTTTCTTCCCTCTCCTCCCCAAACCGCACATTAGTCCATCAATCACACTTGAATTTCCAAAGACGCAATCCCTCGCTTATTTGAATAACAATAGCTACACTAATACCTTATGACATCCTACGCAAATGCATCGTCAGAGTCAGATGCAAATGCATGGGTTTTCACAGTCTGTTTTGTCCCAAAACAGCGGACACCATTCTGTGTTTTCAGCATGGCTGCATGCTTACCTTGCTTTGGCTGATCTCTCGTAGCTCCATCCGGCTCCTGCGCCCAAATCACCGAACCCAGCTCCCGGGTAATTTCTATCCATTGCTTCGCAATACGCGCGCGGCAGGATGCGAGCGAACGACTTCGGTGCAAAACTATTTTTTGCACAGCGAGATCGCGGTCCTGTTGTCAGTTTTTAATCATTCTTCCTGGTGAGAGACGACTAAGTCCATAAGAGTGAAAAATAGCATATTGAAAAGGGAGAGGGAAATGGAGGGGAGGAGATGAGTGCGTGCGTGATAGAGGGGGTGTTCACCGACCACCTCCGACGAAATAACTCACCTCTTTTTCAGCCTTTTCTCATTTAAAATCAGATCAAGTAATGCCATGCTCCTGACGGGCTGCGAATAATTCGGTTTGACCTGGTTACCGATAAATTACTGATGGACGCATATGACCGTATACGTCCTTTCCCTTGTTTCTCCTCCCCTTTCTCCACTTACTTTAGTTGTATGAAATATGCATCAACCAAGCAAGGGGCATCGGCCGTTAAACATCTGCTACATCGCCCATGCAACTATATTGCGAGCGAATTTGGAGGAATATAAAATGCAATGTTTAAATTCCACCCACAGTGTTGTTGTGAGCTAGCCGCTAGCCCTGTCGACGCATCAAAATAAGATGGTGTTACTTGCTGCTGTATTTTCAGTAAATCCCGTTCGCCTCGCGCGCTTTGCCTTGCATTCAACACGACGATATCAAAAAACAGACGCTGCGTGCAAATCCCGCACAGTTCGCTTGAAAGCCGAGCTCGAGGCCTGCTTTTTCATAATATTAGTCATTTTCCCTCGAAGACGCCATTTTTGAAGGCGGCTGTTTCTCTCCCTTCTCCCTCCCCTCTGTCTCTCTCATACTCGAGCTCACGCGTAGTCTAGTTCACCTCACCTCCGCCTCCCCTCGGCCTCTAACAGAAGCTATTCCCGGAACACACTGCTCCCTCTAATTCAACCAAAATGGTCAGAGCCCAGAGAAGGGGGAGACATTCGCAGATGCACGTTCAGGGATGTCTGGCGGCCTTCACGTGAAGAGCATTGAAGATTCATTGTGGGCTTCGTGTTTCTATGGTAAACGCGGACCCCCAGTCACACACACCTTTGACAATGACCATGAACATATCGTTTAGCAGATGTTTACTTACACACATCAGTCCGTAGCCTATTCTGTATTAACGATAGGCCTACCATACCAAATGAAGGTACATTTTGGGGTCATTATTTTTTCTCGTGCTTTTTTCTCTCTACAGATTTTGATAACACTTTACAATAAGGTTCCATTTATTAATGCATGGAAACTGACACATTCGTTCAACACTATCGTTACAGGAAGGTAATTGTCACACTTAGTTAACATTATAAAAAATGCAACTGTTCATGTCAGTTCAGGTTCATTAACTAGGCTAATGTTAACATATACAACTTTTGTTTAATCAAGTATTAGTACATGGTGAGGTTAACTAAATGGGATTAATAAATGCTTTAGACATATTTCTTTGTATGTTAACTAATAATGTTAACAAATGGGACATTGTTGTAAAGCGTGTTACCTATATTTTTAATTATTTGTTACCCATTGTCATGGATCACAGGATGTTACAGGCCATACTTGTTTGAGAAAAAAGAAAAGTGTCTTATGTAGCTGAAAATCATGATTTATTGTTGTCCGAATTAGTGTATGCCTTTTCCCCCATCATGTATCACTGTGTAATCAAACTATTTGATTTGATTTTTCTTTTGGTAATATTTTATTTATAAAATCCCTAAATAGTCACTGCAACATTAAATTGTTTAAAAATAACTTTTATCTTGTGTCAATTCTGTTACTGTACCATATTTTGCCTTTAAATTCTCACAACTATGTAAGATACAGGAAACAATGTCACGTTCCCTCGCTGATAAGATCTAAAGCACTCAAAGGTATGTGTGCTCTCTCTGAGAAGGCTGGTTTCACAGACAGGGCTTAGATTAAGCCAGGATTAGGCCTTAGTTAAATTAGGATATTAAAGTAGCTTTTATAAACATAAATAAAAACATTACTGCTGTGTGTCTTGATACAAAAGAAATGGCACTGACATATTTCAAGATATTTCAGTGCAAAATGCTTTAACTTAAAATAGCTCAAGCATGCATTTTAGTCTGGGACTAGTGAAACCGGCTTTAAGAGTTATTTTTTTAAATGTCAGTTGTTGCCACAGTATCAAAAGGAAACCAGAATTCATTAGTTCTCTTAGCATTACACAAAGCGGCAACATCCCCCAGTTTCTCTTGAAACCAAAGTGACTTTAACTGCAATTTATTGAGTGGCCGCTAGAGACAGGCTCCAGAAGGAAGCAGAATCTCATTGAGCCCCATGTTAAAATGCCTATGGTAGATTTATGGTAAAAAAAAACATGTTTACAGCCTGCTATGAAATGTGGTTTTGATCTATAAAGCAAATTTTGCCCTTCATTACAACTGTGAGGGGGTGAATTGTTTAGTAACTCATTCGTTAAAATTATATTAAGCCTTAAAGTTCTACATAATTAAGGGAATGGCCACTTGAGTGACAGGTGAATTGCTGTTTGTCTGCCTTCTGTTAGTCATCACGTCACTTCAACTCCAGCCACGTCCTGCCTCGTTGCCCATTTTTAGTTATCTGGGAGTGACACGTGACGTGTTGCCTAGAAGGCAATGGCCGAATTTAGGCTTTAAAGCTGCACTATGTAAATTTTCCGTCCGCTAGAGGGCACCTATCCAAAACAAAGGTGTAGTTTGATGACGCCAAGTTTGAGCTCAGAATCTTGCAGGGTTGCTAACTCACGCATTTGGCGTGACACACACGCTTTCGGGCTCTGTGTCACGCTCTCACGCTGCCCAACTTAATCTCATGCCAAATTGCCAAACCTGCTTTTTATATTAAACATAGCTAGGCCTATAGCTTTTTCTAGTATTATTATTTAGTTTTAATCCGAAATTCAAACAATAAATAGCGTTTTGGCGCTAATGTTAAAGTCAGAGGCGTTGAAAAGATGAGTGACAACATGCTCTCATCTCCCGGCGGCACGCGCAGTCATGTGGTTCCAGCACGGTGTCAATGCATTTGAATGGCTTAAGCGGATACACAACAGTTTCACTATACAGATGTTTGCAGCAAGTTTTGTTAAACAGTATAGCTTGTGCATTGATTATTAAGTCAGACATATTCACAGGATCGTTTTATTATGGAGAGTGATAGAGATGCAACATTGTTAACATTAATTTTATTCTTGTATTTAGCCCTCAGGTATTCTTTACTAATTGGTCACAGTAATACTCATTGATGGTCAAATGTGACCATACACCTTACTATTTTTCAATTAAATAAGTGTTCTATATTTTAGTTTAATAATGTTTATTGAATATTTTGAAGAGATCTTTTGGTAGGCTACTAAATACTGTTTATGCAATAATTGTTGTCAATTAATGACCACTTAAAATATATATTTCTTCTAATATTTTTATTATTTTTATTTCAATTTGTGTAGTAAAGGTTAAAATAGAGAATTCCAATTCAAAGAGGTAAATTAGAGTAATTTTGTGGCTAAAAATAATAATGTTCATTTGTAATGCCATTACCAGTAGGTGCCTTATGGCTCTTTAATAAATATACATGTATCTAATCTAGTTGCTCAAAAACAGTCTTCCATTTTAATAAATATTTAGATATGATCAAACATATCTATTTTCCGGTAGATTTCAGATAACATATTTTCCATTCTATCTGTGTTTGTTCACTGTATGTTCATTAAATGCTGCTCACACTACCTTGTCTGGCTATCACCAGACCAAGCTCAATTTAAAATGAACATTGGTCTTTGGAGTCTGCTCTGTATTTTCCACTGCACAAGAGGCATGATCAACTGGCATTATTGGAATAACTTCAAGTCAAATGACTTGACTTCAGAGAGTCCTTCAACCAATCAGACCACAAGAGGTGTGATCAACAGGCAACAAACCACGCTTCTCTATCTGTCATCATGTTAAACCAAACCCGCCCATAGCGTGCCAGGCGGATAAGCCAATCTGTGATTGGTTCCCACAAAAGTGTAGTTCGAAATCAAATTGCCGGCAGATCGGGCTTGGTTTTACCCAGCCTACACTACCGACATTCTGGAATTGGATGAACTCCAACTGACATTTCAGTGTAGATTTAGTCTCAGAGCTGGATTCCGAGACACTTTTGGGCATCATAGGTGTTACTGTGTCAGCATCATTTTGGGGCATCATCTGCCAGTGGTGTCCAAAAATACTACACACACCTACGACAAACAACACTGCTGTCTAGGCAGTGTATTAGGTTTTGACATTGAGGGAACAGGCCTCTATTAAGCATATCCTGTTTTGTTGGATTGTGTTCGAAAATGGATATGATTCATGGATACATTTTTAGTAAAAGAAATTAGCAATCTCCAACTATGCAATTTATTCCTAGCTGAGGAATGAGGATATTTTTGTGTATAAAATAAATTGCCAGAAGTAGGCCTACTGTACCTGTAGCCTATGTAGAGGTACTGGAATGATTTGAAATTGTGTCCGAAATTAATCTATAAGCTTCTGGGGTTTTTTTTGGAAAACATACAGAGCAAATCTAACTGACAAGTTTAGGTTATTGTTGCCATATAAAATAGAGATGAACTGAGGCGCAAATCTTATCCTCACCGCTGGGAGGCGCTCTAATGAGCACAGCGGGCAGCTTCACTGACATTCAGCTGTGATCGAAGAATACAGTTGTAATCTTGACGTGAGGTGGAAAGTAGAAAATAAAGCCCTGTATGCACCCCTGGGCATTAAGTTTAAGTTTATCTAATTTAAATACATATGAAACACATACCAGAGTAAATGACTCACGGGTAAAATTCCCATTACAATCTCAAAATGAAACGACTGCAAGGCAGGTTCTGTGTGAAGGAAATGCCAAATAAAGTCTACTTCAACAACGATATTTTGCAGTGTGCTGACTGGGAATGAAGGTTAATTAGGTATGCAAATAAATGTAAAACAAAGTATGCAAAATTGGTTAGGGTACTACACTTTGAATATTGTGTCAGCCAAGGGAATTGTTCAGAATTGTACAATTATTTTTAGTGGTGAGGCGTTGCTACCAAACGATTAATCGCGATCAGTCGCATCCAAAATAAAAGTTTTTGTTTAGGTAATATATGCATGTTTAGCTAATCTATATAATTATTATGTATATAAATAAACAGACATCCGTGTGTGTGTGTGTGTGTGTGTGTGTGTGTGTGTGTGTGTGTGTGTGTGTGTGTGTGTGTGTGTGTGTGTGTGTGTGTCTGTGGGCAAGGAATACGGACCGGTTTATATAATAATGACTTCCACAAGGTATTAAGAATTATATTTATATTCCGTTATTATACTTATATTCTTATATAATTATAGGAATGGGAGGAAGATGATCAATACCAGTTATCTTAGTATCATTGAGGTACTATTATAGTTTTTTAAGTTTTCATTTTAAAGTTGTAATAATTTTGTGCTGTATTCAGTTTTTATATAGTTTTTATTAATTAATAATTCAGTTTTAGATATTCTACATCAACCTAAACAAAACGATAAAGTATACCTTGGCAACTAGCTGAAATAAAATAAGTTTTATTTGAATTTTTGTGTACATTTTAAATTATTTCAGTTAAAATTTCTCTTAATTTGACAGGTTTTTGTAACCATGATCCATATACGATTTTCATTGTAAGCAGATGAGATGAATAACAACACAAAGATGTAACTTTGTTGGTTATTTTATTGATGCCTATCAAACTGATTACGTAGACCATCCTGTATCCATTTTAATTCCCTCTCTCACACACATACACACACGCACACACATATGCACAAAAGCATAATGCATTCCAACTGCACGTCCATTCACACACACATTTACTTTCAAAGCAGATATACAAAGAACAATGTGGTCTGACATGCCGAGCACTCGCCCATATAACCATATGGTTAACCTGTGTGCATTGTGAACAAACTTCCAGATGCAACACTAGAATTCATTCATTCACTCAGAGTCAATGAGATGTCAACATATTATCACTGATATATTTTAAAATTCTGTTGAGGGGTTGGAAAGACATTGCACGTATTCATACATAACCACAGAAATCAAAGTTAACGAAACCCGGCCAGATTTGACATGAAAAGAAAACACTGGTCCTAAGTCATTTTGTCTTGTTGTTATTCTCATAAAAGCTGGGGGCCCAAGAATCGTCACCACCATTCGCCCCGCTAGCGACGGCCCTAACTATATTATAAATATGATTATGATGGTACATCCATCACATGATATAATGAGCAGTTTAGTCCCAACTGATTTCCATGTAATAAATAAATGTGCAAGTAAAAGAAAAAAAAAGGAAACTATTAGTGAACTGACACACAGACAGACACACACAACTCTGCAGGGTCACATTTACAGGATTCAGGACAGTTGTTGAGCAAAATAGCCATTTATACAGAGAGAGTGTCATAGAGGTCCCTCTTTCAGATATATTATGCTGGATCAGTTGCATAACCGCTGCACGGAAGCCCGATGACAAAGCAGTGCTGTACAAAGAGATCAATCTCATATTTTATACTGTATCATAATCATAATTAGAGACAAATTGATGTGAATGTACATATTTCGTGAGATGGTGCGAGCAAGGTCCGTGGCCTAGGCGATGGCTTATTTTGTGTGGGATACCACTCATCATTCAGTTTGCTCTTAAGGTACAGCATATCTTCCGCATCAGATAATGTCCAGAGGAAGTCTTTCTTTTGCTGTCATTACGGTAATACTGTGCAAATTCAGGTCCTTTCTGCCATTCGGTTTTCTTCGTAAGTGTATTTTTAGAGGGAAATTTAAAAGACTTTCTTCTGTCCTGGTTTAATATGTCTGGCCATTTTGCATTAAAAAACAAAAACAAATTTGAGTCAACCAATGGTGTGGATTTGGGGCGGGGCTATCCGTCTGAGTGACAGATGAAGGGGAGGGTTCAGGAAATCAGTTTGAAAATATTTTTGCAATTTCGTTGGATGATACTAGTGACACAGAAATCACACATCTTTAAAAGAGTATTTTTTCATGTTTTCAACTGATACTTTATAGATTTAAATCCAAAATATGCATGTTTGCTGATTTTTTTTTCCTTCACAAAGTGTCCTTTGCCATAGCTACACTCTTAAAAATAAAGGCTCTTAATCAGAATCTGTGGCTTCTTCAGACTATTAAAATGTTCTTCACACTATTTTTTTAAAGTGCCCTTAATTTACTATTTTAAAGGTTCCAAACTTTGGGCTGGAGGTCTTCTACAAAGACAAAAACCACTTAAAAAATGTCCATAATATACATTGCACCTCATTTCTCAAAGTGTCTGAAAACGAAGATTCAGTCTGTTTAAACCCCTCCTTTCCAAGAGCCTATGTTCTGATTGGTCAGACTGCCCAGTCTGTCATGATTGGTCTACTGCTTCCAGAAATTAAATGCTCATTACCATATCTGAACTCCAGCTCCGGAGGCTTTCTCAGTGCTTGATACAATAAATATAAAATTGATAAAATAAGAATTAGAATAACTTTATTCTAGAATAACTTTATTCGTCGTGCACGTAGATCAAACTAACAGCTATGGAAGCTTGGTTTCACCACAGAAAACATTTTTAAAGATAATTGCAAATAATACTTTATATCTCGCAATTCTGACTTTATATCAATTCTGACTTTATATCTCGCAATTCTGACTTTATATCTTGCAATTCTGACTTTATATCTCGCAATTCTGACTTTATATCTCGCAATTCTGACTTTATATCTCGCAATTCTGACTTTATATCTCGCAATTCTGACTTTATATCTCGCAATTCTGACTTTATATCTTGCAATTCTGACTTTATATCTCGCAATTCTGACTTTATATCAATTCTGACTTTATATCTCACAATTCTGACTTTATATCTCACAGTTCTGGCTTTATATCTTGCAATTCTGACTTTATATCTCGCAATTCTGACTTTATATCTCACAATTCTGACTTTATATCTTGCAATTCTGACTTTATATCTCACAGTTCTGGCTTTATATCTTGCAATTCTGACTTTATATCTCGCAATTCTGACTTTATATCTCACAATTCTGACTTTATTTCTCCCAATTCTGACTTTATATCTCACAGTTCTGGCTTTATATCTCACAATTCTGACTTTATATCTCACAATTCTGACTTTATATCTCGCAATTCTGACTTTATATCTCACAATTCTGACTATATCAATTCTGACTTTATATCTCACAATTCTGACTTTATATCTCACAGTTCTGGCTTTATATCTTGCAATTCTGACTTTATATCTCGCAATTCTGACTTTATATCTCACAATTCTGACTTTATTTCTCGCAATTCTGACTTTATATCTCACAGTTCTGGCTTTATATCTCACAATTCTGACTTTATATCTCACAATTCTGACTTTATATCTCGCAATTCTGACTTTATATCTCACAATTCTGACTTTATATCTCGCAATTCTGACTTTATATCTCGCAATTCTGACTTTATATCTCGCAATTCTGACTTTATATGTCGCAATTCTGACTTTATATCTCGCAATTCTGACTTTATATCACTCAATTCTGACTTTATATCTCGCAATTCTGACTTTATATCTCGCAATTCTGACTTTATATCTCGCAATTCTGACTTTATATCTCGCAATTCTGACTTTATATCTCGCAATTCTGACTTTATAACCCGCAATTTTGACTTTATATCTCACAATTCTAAACTTTACATCTAACAATTCTGACTTTATATCTCGCAATTCTGAGTTTATAACACAATTCTGACTTTATATCTCACAATTCTGAGTTTCTAACACAATTCTGACTTTATATCACAATTCTGAGTTTATAACACAATTCTGACTTTATATCTCGCAATTCTGACTTTATATCTCACAATTCTGAGTTTATAACACAATTCTGACTTTATATCTCACAATTCTGAGTTTATAACACAATTCTGACTTTATTTCTCGCAATTCTGACTTTATATCTCGCAATTCTGACTTTATATCTCGCAATTCTGACTTTATATCTCACAATTCTGAATTTATAACACAATTCTGACTTTATATCTCGCAATTCTGACTTTATTTCTCACAATTCGGACTTTATATCAATTCTGACTTTATATCTCGCAATTCTGACTTTATATCAATTCTGACTTTATATCTCGCAATTCTAAACTTTATATCTCGCACTTCTGACTTTATATCTCGCACTTCTGACTTTATATCTCGCAATTCTGACTTTATAACTCGCAATTCTGACTTTATATCTCGCAATTCTGACTTTATAACTCGCAATTCTGACTTTATATCTCGCAATTCTGGCTTTATAACTCGCAATTCTGACTTTATAACGCAATTCTGACTTCATATCTCGCAATTCTGACTTTATATCAATTCTGACTTTATATCTCGCAATTCTGACTTTATATCAATTCTGACTTTGTATCTCACAATTCTGACTTTATATCTCGCAATTCTGACTTAATAACTCGCAATTCTGACTTTATATCTCGCAATTCTGACTTAATAACTCGCAATTCTAACTTTATTTCTCGCAATTCTGACTTTATATCTCGCAATTCTGACTTTATATCTCGCAATTCTGACTTTATATCTCACAATTCTGAATTTATAACACAATTCTGACTTTATATCTCGCAATTCTGACTTTATTTCTCACAATTCGGACTTTATATCAATTCTGACTTTATATCTCGCAATTCTGACTTTATATCAATTCTGACTTTATATCTCGCAATTCTAAACTTTATATCTCGCACTTCTGACTTTATATCTCGCACTTCTGACTTTATATCTCGCAATTCTGACTTTATAACTCGCAATTCTGACTTTATATCTCGCAATTCTGACTTTATAACTCGCAATTCTGACTTTATATCTCGCAATTCTGGCTTTATAACTCGCAATTCTGACTTTATAACGCAATTCTGACTTCATATCTCGCAATTCTGACTTTATATCAATTCTGACTTTATATCTCGCAATTCTGAATTTATATCAATTCTGACTTTGTATCTCACAATTCTGACTTTATATCTCGCAATTCTGACTTAATAACTCGCAATTCTGACTTTATATCTCGCAATTCTGACTTAATAACTCGCAATTCTAACTTTATAACGCAATTCTGACTTTATATCTCGCAATTCTGACTTTATAACTCGCAATTCTGACTTTATATCTCACAATTCTGACTTTATAACTCGCTATTCTGACTTAATAACTCGCAATTCTAACTTTATAACGCAATTCTGACTTTATATCTCGCAATTCTGACTTTATAACTCGCAATTCTGACTTTATATCTCGCAATTCTGACTTTATAACTCGCAATTCTGACTTTATATCTCACAATTCTGAATTTATAACACAATTCTGACTTTATATCTCGCAATTCTGAGTTTATAACACAATTCTGACGTTATATCTCACAATTCTGACTTTATATCTCACAATTCTAAACTTTAATTCTAACAATTCTGACCTTATATCTCGCAATTCTGACTTTATATCAATTCTGACTTTATATCTCGCAATTCTGACTTTATAACTCGCAATTCTGACTTTATATCTCGCAATTCTAAACTTTACTTCTAACAATTCTGACTTTATATCTCGCAATTCTGACTTTATATCTCGCAATTCTGACTTTATATCAATTCTGACTTTATATCTCACAATTCTGACTTTATATCTCGCAATTCTGACTTTATATCAATTCTGACTTTATATCTCACAATTCTGACTTTATAACTCGCAATTCTGACTTTATATCTCACAATTCTGACTTTATAACTCGCAATTCTGACTTTATATCTCACAATTCCAACTTTATAACGCAATTCTGACTTTATATCTCACAATTCTGACTTTATGACTCTCAATTCTGACTTTATATCTCGCATTTCTAACTTTATAACGCAATTCTGACTTTATATCTCACAATTCTGACTTTATAACGCAATTCTGACTTTATATCTCGCAATTCTAACTTTATATCTCGCAATTCTGACTTTATAACTCGCAATTCTGACTTTATATCTCGCAATTCTGACTTTATATCTCGCAATTCTGACTTTATAACGCAATTCTGACTTTGTAACTCGCAATTCTGACTTTATAACGCAATTCTGACTTCATAACGCAATTCTGACTTTATATCAATTCTGACTTTATATCTCGCAATTCTGACTTTATATTTCGCAATTCTGACTTTGTATCTCACAATTCTGACTTTATATCTCGCAATTCTGACTTTATATCTCGCAATTCTAAATTTATAACGCAATTCTGACTTTATTTCTCGCAATTCTGTTTTTATATCTCGCAATTCTGACTTTATATCTCGCGATTCTGACTTTATAACTCGCAATTCTGACTTTATATCTCGCAATTCTGACTTTATATCTCGGAATTCTGACTTTATATCTCGCAATTCTGACTTTATAACTCGCAATTCTGACTTTATATCTCGCAATTTTGACTTTATATCTCGCAATTCTGACTTTATATCTCACAATTCTGACTTTATAACGTGCAATTCTGACTTTATAAGGCAAATCTGACTTTATAACTCGCAATTCTGACTTTATAACGCAATTCTGACTTCATAACGCAATTCTGACTTTATATCAATTCTGACTTTATATCTCGCAATTCTGACTTTATATTTCGCAATTCTGACTTTGTATCTCACAATTCTGACTTTATATCTCGCAATTCTGACTTAATAACTCGCAATTCTAAATTTATAACGCAATTCTGACTTTATTTCTCGCAATTCTGTTTTTATATCTCGCAATTCTGACTTTATATCTCGCGATTCTGACTTTATAACTCGCAATTCTGACTTTATATCTCGCAATTCTGACTTTATATCTCGGAATTCTGACTTTTATATTTCGCAATTCTGACTTTATAACTCGCAATTCTGACTTTATATCTCGCAATTTTGACTTTATATCTCGCAATTCTGACTTTATATCTCACAATTCTGACTTAATAACTCGCAATTCTGACTTTATAACGCAATTCTGACTTTATATCAATTCTGACTTTATATCTCGCAATTCTGACTTTATATCTCGCAATTCTGACTTTATATCTCGCAATTCTGACTTAATAACTCGCAATTTTAACTTTATAACGCAATTCTGACTTTATAACTCGCAATTCTGGCTTTATAACTCGCAATTCTGACTTTATAACTCGCAATTCTGACTTTATAACTCGCAATTCTGGTTTTATAACTCGCAATTCTGACTTTATAACTCGCAATTCTGGCTTTATAACTCGCAATTCTGACTTTATAACTCGCAATTCTGACTTTATATCTCGCAATTCTGACTTTATATCTCGCAATTCTAAACTTTACATCTAGCAATTCGGACTTTATATCTCGCAATTCTGACTTTATATCTCGCAATTCTGACTTAATAACTCGCAATTCTAACTTTATAACGCAATTCTGACTTTATAACTCGCAATTCTGACTTTATAACTCGCAATTCCGACTTTATAACTCGCAATTCCGACTTTATATCTCGCAATTCCGACTTTATAACTCGCAATTCCGACTTTATAACTCGCAATTCCGACTTTATATCTCGCAATTCCGACTTTATAACGCAGTTCTGACTTTATATCTCGCAATTCTGACTTTATATCTCACAATTCTGACTTAATAACTCGCAATTCTAACTTTATAACGCAATTCTGACTTTGTAACTCGCAATTCTGACTTTATAACTCGCAATTCTGACTTTATAACTCGCAATTCCGACTTTATAACTCGCAATTCCGACTTTATAACGCAGTTCTGACTTTATATCTCGCAATTCTAAACTTTACATCTAACAATTCGGACTTTATATCTCACAATTCTGACTTTATATCTTGCAATTCTGAATTTATATCACCCAATCCTGGGATAAAAAGTCAGAATCACGACGTAAACTCGCAATTTCGAGAAAAAGTCAGAACTGTGAGATAAAAAGTCGCAATTACCTTTTTAATTTTTTTATTCCGTGGCGGAATCAAGCTTCCATAAACAGCTGTATTACACATTGCATGAAAGATAATATTTTAAAATGCATTATAGGTGCACTTTAAAAATGGTTCATTGAAAGTTTCACTGTCATGGTATTAATGTCTTTTGAAATCTTTATTTTTAAGAGTGCAGATAATGTTGTAATTATTGTATTTTCCCAAAATATGTATTTTTAATACCCCAAACATTCCATTATTTTATTAACACAGATATGTACACCTAATGGCCACAGTTTTCCAATCCCCAGAATAATTATAAAAACGAATAATTTTAAGTTTAATAAATCAATATGCATAAGTAAAATAGTCAATGACATTCACTTGGTTGGCTTCAACCAAAAATCTTGCAGCAACAGATTAATTGGAATGAGCATCCTTTTTATATTTTGAAGAGATTCCCGTTCCCTTTTGGCATTTAAAAGGGCAATTTTTCATAGGAATCCTCCATTAGTCAGACGCTCTCGCACATTTGAGCTGCCAAAAGGGTGAATGGAGGCCAGATTTAGATGTGTAAACACACACAGAATTGTTTTACAATCACATTCAGTCATTAGGGGTGAAGCTTGCAGTGAGGGTTGATGTTATTTAGCATGCATCATTTCTGTGGAGAGTGAAAATGAAGTTGTCTATAGATAATGACCAGGGGCTGGTGAGCAACTGTACTATTTACGCTCATAAAATCATCATGAGTCTGTCCGCTCAAGGAGGTAATCATGTTTTAAAAGATTCAGCATGTGCAGCTTTGTTAAACTGAATCTTTTGTAGCTTATTGATTTTTATTGCATATGACTGAGCAGACTCTTGGTGCTGATAGCTTTTGGATCTGGGTCTCTAAATATTTTTTGTGTGTGTGTTTTAAAAACATGATTTGGAGGATAAAAATTCAGACTAATTGGACTAAGATCTCTGTTGCTATAATTACTCGATTGCTGAAACAGTTAGCAGGACTGTAAGGAACAGATGGTGTGCTACCCACAACCGGAACCTTTTGTTTCACGAAATGTCATTATAAACTCTAAAGACTGAAGTTTTGCACATTACATCCAAATCACATGAGAGAAAAGACAGCATAAATCAAAGCATTGTCCAGGATGACCAGTTAAATCATTATCAGAGGTGTTCCTCCTCGGATCTCAGAAGTTTATGTTGTGTTATTGTTCAGTGGAGATGATTCTTGCTTCATTGCATCCCGTGTTCTTGCACAAAGGCTCTTTGCTCTTTGTGTATCAGTATTTGGTTTCATTAGGCTTTCCAAAAGCTCCTTTAAAAACACATTTTACCATCATGCTGTTCTGAGGTGAGAAGGGGAAAAGGAAAGAAGTTTTGTCTCATATCATGGCTCATTTCTTGATGGACTGCTGTTATTCACAATATTTCTCATTCAGGGCTGCGATTGTGTTCCACTGGCGGAAAGTAGGCGGGTTCTTTCTTTTCCCGAACCCCTGCGCTGGAGTAAAACCCCGCTCTCGCCGCGCTCCACCCATTCACACCGATCGCCTCCGCCCTCGGACCGCCGGGAGTTTTGTCTGGTTGGTGTTCTGGGAGGGCGACCGTTCTTCTCATCTGGCATAGGGCAAAAAAAGGCTACGGAGGAGTGGAAACAGGCTGGAATGATTCATGATGTGCATCCGTTCTTACCTGAAAGAGTTTGCGACATGGGCTGATCATGAACACCGAGCAGCTGGGCTTGAATGGTTTCAACAACTCTTCTAAATCTGCGACTTGGACCTACAAATAAAAATTCACACCCATCATATAACATCAGTGTGTAGTAGACCTCTGAAATGAGCCGGCAAAATCCCCTTTATGGGTTTGAGTGTTGTTTAGTCTCATGTAAGTGTTATAAATGGAAACAATTTCCGTGTTAAAGGCACCGTTTTATGGTAAATTTGCAATTTATATCATCATACTTATTAAAATCAAAGTCTCGTGAACATTTCATTTTTAAAAAAAAAAAATGTAAAATACTGCTTACTGCAAAAAAGTGCAGTGTACATTTTAGCGACATCTAGTGGTGAGGTTACTAATTGCAATCCCCCACCGCTCACCCCTCCCTTTCGGAGCACACAGAGAAGCTACGGTGGCCGACACAGGACAAAGATGTCGTCGTCTGAGACAGCAAAGAGTAGCTAGGGCTTTGTAGAGCAGTTTGTCAGTTCCGGGCTACTGTACTGTAGATTTTTTTTAAGGTCCAGTGTGTAATATTTAAGAGGATATATTGACAGAAATGCAATATAATATTTATAAATATGTTTTCAGTGGTGTATAAAGACCTTGCATAATAAAACGTTATGTTTTTATGACCTTAAAGGTTATGTTTTATGACTCTTCATACACCGCGGGTCCCCTTACAGTGAATTCACTATTTTATGCCGCCATGTTTCTACAGTAGCCCTAAATGGACAAACTGCTCTACAAAGCCCTAGCTACTCTCTGCTGTCTCAGAAAATGACATCTTTGTCCTGTGTTGGCCACCGTAGCTTCTCTGTGTGCTTCCAAAGGGAGGGCTGAGCAGTGGGTGATTGCAATTCGTAACCTCACCACTAGATGTCTTGAACATTTACACACTGAACCTTTAAAATACAATAAGTTTAAAAGTAACAAGTGGGTTTTTTTTCTAATTTAAATGTTTGATTCCATTTTATTTTATTGGAAATGATTTCTATGTTCAAGGCTAATATACATAATTTTACTGTACCCTTGCATTTATTGCATTTATACCCTTGTACCTGTAACATTTATTTCTATCATAAGAACTTTCTGAAGATGCATGCAGCATGGATAGCATGAAACGTGCTGATGGCGTGATGTCTGTGAGAGCAGGTGCGTGGAGGTATAGAAATACATACGCTGACAGGCTGGTAGGACATCATGTGATCGCATTCGGACCAAATGCAATGTTTGGACAAATATTTTTGGTTTTGCTACGCCTTCCACAGATGAGATATATACATATAAATACATCTATATAAATACCCACGTGTCTCAATTTGATTGGTCTTGATTCTATTCATTTATTTTTATATATATAATTGACTTTAATTTATTAAAATCTGTTTTTCTTTGTTGTCTTAATGTTTGTTGGAATTGTCGTTTTTATATGCTGTGAACTGGATTGTGCCATATTTCATTGTAACTCCATTACAATGACAATAAAGAAGTCTAAGACTGTGTGTCCGATATGGCCCTCTGTACTCTCATATATGGCACTATTTGATGGGACAGCCATTTGTAGTGGTGTCCAAAACCATATCTGATGTTACCGAGTGCACTTATTCAATCCCATAATGTATCGCAATAACAAGTATACAACTGATTTACACTCAATGGCTACAGAATACCCATAATGCACTGTGAGAGTCACAAGCCGAATGACCTGAAGATGGTGCCCGCAGCTGAATCGTCCTTCCATTTAAAAATATATATTTAAAATACTGCTAAAAATATATAAATAATTTTAATGTTCCATCCATTTTATCTTACACTTAAATAACACTCAAATAAAAGCCTTTGTTATTAAATATTGCTTCAGATTACTGCTACAATGATATATTACACTGTAAAAAAAAATCAATCATTTAAAGCTGCACTATGTAATTATT
The DNA here is from genome assembly GCF_024679245.1 of Pseudorasbora parva. Classification (NCBI taxonomy): domain Eukaryota; kingdom Metazoa; phylum Chordata; class Actinopteri; order Cypriniformes; family Gobionidae; genus Pseudorasbora; species Pseudorasbora parva. Next base: position 6,018,621 of record NC_090192.1, read on the forward strand.
TCGTCCACTAGAGGGCGTCTATTCAAATCGAAGGTGTAGCTTGATGCAATTCTGACGCCAAGTTTGAGCTCAGAATCTTGTGACGTGTGGTCTTCACATCACAGCCGGTGGAAAATAATAAGGATAGGACTCGGGCAGAAATCATGTTCATGAATGCGATTATTAACGTTACTGTAGTGTAAAGCAGAGCAGGACTGAGTGTTGTGGAGCTGAGCACGACTGCTGGAGCGATTGTTGAGCAACACACGGCTCATGAGCGACGGGACTTTTATCATGACGGGACACAGTCGCAGGCGCTATTTCTGCTTTTCCGGTCATGAGTATGAGGTAACGCAGCTCTGTTTATCATATTAGATACATTTAAGCGTGGTTAAAATAATGTTATGTGTTTGCTCAGCGGCTGCTGTGACACTTGTTCACACTGCTAAGAGTAAAGCGTTTCTGCAGAATAAAACTGGAAACCGAGGGTAACGCAGATATGACGCCATTGACAGACGACTCCCTCAGACATCCTGGATCAGGGATGGAAATTAGCACCCGCCACCAGCCAAATGCGGGTGATTTTGCGTTGTGGCGGGTAAACTCGCTTCACCTACCGGCCACCGTGGCGGGTAAATAAAAAATAGCATACTGTTTCCCCTCTTTATAAACTGTGTTCAGTGAATGCGAGTGCGGCCGTATGTCCGAATATGACCAGTCGTTTTCGCCGTCATTACCCGGATGTAGTGCCAGAAGACGCGAATAATAACCATAATAACTCCCGCGCACTGAGAGAAGATCATAGGAGAAGATCCGTCACTGTCATCCGGAAGCGCGCACCCGTCTCACAGCGCGCAAATATTGAGTTCTCTTTCAAGTCTTGTGCTTAAACGGACAAACTCACACAAAAAGTATGCCAACATGTTCATCTTGATGAGAATTCTAGCAGACATAGTCTGAATATGCCTTAAGTGAACTTTATACAGTCGTGAAAGATGACGCATATCCCTCTATTAGGTCTTAAAGGGGCAGTAGCTTTTACTGCTATGTTTAATGTCAAACAAACGATAAGGACATCACTCACTGCTCTTGATTGAATAGCTTTTGTAAGTTTAATAAGGAATAATCTTTCATTTAAACAGTTAAATATGCAGTTATTTTACATTTGATTACTTTATTCAATTTCTGTAGGCTAGTAGACCTGTACATTATTATTTAATGTACACATGAGTGAGATCAAGTTAAACATTTGACTTTGAATTTTATTTTATACTGTTTGATGTTGCAATGTGCTAAATAAATATTTGCATAATTTGTAATTGATTTATTATTTGAAACTTTAATATTAATTAATGCAATTGCAATGCCTTGATTTTTAGTAAAGTTACTCAGTCATAGCATTAGCCATAAATGCAATGGATAATTGGCATAATTTCTTTTAGTGCTTCGGTTTCAGCCAATAATTTTTATTGCGGTGCATCCCTACTGACAATGTTCTGCTCGGTATGTCGTCAACACGCTTCAGAAGATGCCAAAACTAGTAGTTTCATTGTTGGTACTAAAAACCTAAAACTGGAAGCCATAAAAGAATCATCCAAATGCCACATCCAGGTATAAAAAAAAAAAAAAAAAAAGAACATAGAGCCCTACTCATTTAATGAAATGTATATCAGTTCATGGTTTGTGTGTATAAGAGTGAAAAAATGTCAGTATTTCATTGAGATTTGAGATTAAATAAACAGCTTAAGTATTGTAGAGCTTGTAGTATTAGTTTTTCACATGCAGTTACACATTGTCGGTTAAAAACAAGAAAGTGGCTGGTAAAAACATTAAGTGGCTGGTAGATTTTGAAATCCACCAGCCACAGTGGCCGGTGGACAAAAAAGTTAATTTCCATCCCTGTCCTGGATCCTTGGTTAAAATAGCAATTTTCTCAATCTGAACTAAACTGAACAAAATATATAACACTGGCCTGGTGTTTTTTGGATATTTTACTGCAAAAATACTACATAGTGGACTTTTAAAATAAAATGTAACCATAAATGGTTTGCTCAAGGCAAAAGAGATGCTGGCTCCTGAAACTTTATCCGCTTGTGGACGGTGTAAAATTAAGTGATTTAATCACTATTTGATCTAATGTTTTGTTTCTGTACTGCAAATGAAATGCTCTGATACACAGAAAGTGAGTAAATAAATCATTACAAATAATCATTACAAAAACAGTTCTCACCTGATATGAGGCTAAAAGTTACACTATATATTCCAAAATCCTTCTGTCCATCCCTCTCTCTCTCCCGCTCCCGCTCTCTGTCCCCCTCAGAGAAGGAGATGTCGACCTGGAACTTGACCGGCTTCTGGAAGACAGACGGACCTCCAGAAGTCTTATACTCTGCTCGGAAACTCGTCTGAGAGATCACGCTGTGACTGAGGGAGGGGATCTAAAAAAAAAAGACGGAAGAGAAAGAGAGCAAGAAACAAATGGTGGTGTGTACATCATCACTGTTCTCATTTCAACAGCGTTTTTATGTTATGGGCAACTTTGGGCTTGTTTTTTATAATGAGTTGCATTTTTGGGGGGCTTAATTACAAAATACAGTAGCATTTTTTTGGTCTGCTATTGTACATAGCACAATAAAGTGTGACAAGGTAAAATATTTGTTATTTTTGAATGTTTGATGGTTTGTTTTTAACTTAAAGTCTTAAAAACATGCTGATTGTGATGTGAAAAAAACTTGTTGTACTGTTTGTCACAATAATGTAATGTCTTAAAGGGATAGTTCACCCAAAAATGAAAATTCTGTCACCATTTACATAATAATTTTTTTTCTTCTGCTGAACACAAAAGAAGATATTTTGATGAATATAGGTAGCCTAACTATTAATGGGCCCCTTTAACTTCCATAGTATTTTATTTTTCCATACTATGGAAGTCAAAGGGGTCCATCAAATGTTTGCTTGCACACATTCTTCAAAATATCTTCTTTCGGGTTCAGCAGAAGAACTTCATACAGGTTTGAAGGGCGACTCGAGGGCGAGTAAATGATGAAAAAATCTTAATTTTGGGATGAACTGATCCTTTAAAGCCAAATCACACCAATAAGTACATCAATTCTCTAACACAACCTGACAAACAGCAGTTCAACGTAGATGAAAGCAAGAGCCAAACGGCAGCAGATGGCGACAAGGGTAACACACTGAGTCCTTTGTTCAGTATTTTTACAGTATATTAATAATATATCAAATATTAATACACTATACTGTTTGAAAGTTTGGAGTCAGTATGATTTAAAAATATTACTTTATCCAGCAATGATGCAATAAATATGAATTAAGCTGCTGTTTTCAACACTGATAATAAGAACATTTCATATTAGAATGATTTCTGAAGGATCATGTGCACTGAAGATTGGAGTAAAGATGCCGAAAAAGTCAGCTTTTTATCACAGGAATCAATTACATATTACAATAGAAAATAGTTATTTAAAATTGTAATAATATTTCATAATATTTATGTTTTACTGTGTTTCTGATCAAATAAATGCAGCCTTCTTTCAAACACATAAAAATGTACAGACCCCAAACTTTTGAACAGTAGTGATTCATTTGGATTAATCATCACATCATGCAATGCATTTTATTAAAATGTTTAATCCGTGCACAAATCAGGTAGACTCACAGAGAGGAAGGCATGGACGATATCGGCTTTAATGGAACTAAGAGGTTTGTCTCTGATGACCACGAAAATCTGCTCTTCTTTCTCCAAACTGATGAAATTCCCAAACCAGGACTTTTTAGCCAGCCTGTCGGAACACAAACACAGACCGACAGACCCTGAGATAAGCTGTAAGACTCACAATTATGCAGCACACTGAAGAATTCGATCACTATTGTCATATTTCCCTCAATAGCACATACAAGTCGCCGTCATGTCTATTCAAAATGCGTGTTGACATCTGGAACATTTCTGGAGGATTTCACAGAAAAGTTCCCTGTCGAATGTTAGATTGTTTAGAATATGTGGGAATTGAATTTTATAATTTTTTCACATGCAAAGTGGTGTTAGCTAAATGCTCAGTAGCAAAAACAGTCAAAAGCTACTGTATTGGAGAACAAAAACATTTCCTAACATTATAAGTGGACCTCAGGGAATAAATGAATGTAACATACAATTTATAATATACAGTAGAGTAAACTTTAAAATGTAATGCAGTGCTCTCCAGATGAGTCTTCGTGGCATCATACATGTGCTGGGATGGCAAATGTTTCTTACTCTGGGCTGGATTCTGGCGTTAAACTGGACATGTCCTCTGTGGTTGGCACTATTGGGAAGGTAAGAGTCAGAATGAAACATAGAGCGAACACAACCTGACATTGATTTCATTTGATTATTTGTTTTATATTTCAGAGGTTTTCAAACTGAGATCCAGGAACCCCCAGAGGGCCACAAGAAGTGTTATTTTAATATCACTGATATACTATTATAGCGTTTGTTAATATTTGAATTAGATGTTATTTTTATATTTTCACTTTTCACTTTCATTTGATTTAAAGTTTCAGTAATTTTTTTGTCATTTATATGAGTATTAATATTATACATTTTATTTATTAGTTTTAGTTGATTTAGTTGTAATTGTTGTAGCACTGTAGCCGGAGTAAACTAAAAGAAAATAAGAAATGCTGAGAAATAACTACCTGAAAAAAGGTGAATTTTTAGGGCTGTCAAATCGATTAATCACAATGTGTGTGTGTGTGTGTGTGTGTGTGTGTGTGTGTGTGTGTGTGTGTGTGTGTGTGTGTGTGTGTGTGTGTGTGTGTGTGTGTGTGTGTGTCTGTGTGTGTGTGTGTGTGTGTGTGTGTGTGTGTGTGTGTGTGTGTGTGCGTTAGATGTGATTAATCGCAATTAATCGATTTGACAGCATTTTGTAAAAAAATTTTTATTGCAATTCATATTTTTTTTAATTTAAAGTAATGAAAATGATATTAGTTAATGACTTTTACCCTGGCTGCAAGGGAGTCCAAACAATCATTAGAGTAAATGCATTTGGGCAGATAAATAAATTAACAAATAAATACAAATATTATTTGACTTTTACGGTTTTATTCTGGTTTCCAAGGTCAGAAATAATGAGATTAACCACATAATCAATTATTTTATTCTTCATTTACTTTTATGTTTTTGTTTAAGTGTATACTTCTCAAAGTGCTCTAATAATAGGTGGGGAAAAATATACAGTGTCAACTTATTGAAAAATTATGATCAATGAGTTTGTTTGTTTTTCACATTGCTTTAACTCATCAAACTAAGTTAAAGGGTTAGTTCACCCAAAAACGAAAATTCTGTCATTAATTACTCACCCTAATGTCGTTCGACACCCGTAAGACCTCCGTTCATCTTCGGAACACAAATGAAGATATTTTTGTTGAAATCCGATGGCTCAGAAAGGCCTTCATTGACACCAATGTCATTTCCTCTCTCAAGACCCATAAAGGCACTAAAGACGTCGATACAAAGCCCATTTCACTACAGTGGCTCTACAATCATTTAATGAAGCGACGAGAATAGTTTTTGTGCGCAAAAAACTTATATAGTGATGGTCCAATTTCAAAACAAAGCTTCAGAGCGTTATGAATCAGCTTATCGATTCATGATTCGGATCATAACGGTTCGAAGCTTTGTTCTGAAACCGGCCCATCACTATATAAGTCGTGTAGAGCCGCTGTAGTGATATGGGCTTTGTATCGACGTCTTTAGTGCCTTTATGGGTCCTGAGAGAGGAAATGACATTGGTGTCAATGAAGGCCTTTCTGAGCCATCGGATTTCAACAAAAATATCTTCATTTGTGTTCTGAAGATGAACGGAGGTCTTACGGGTGTCGAACGACATTAGGGTGAGTAATTAATGACAGAATTTGCATTTTTGGGTGAAGTAACCCTTTAAGCAATTGTAACTTTTTATAAGTTATATAGATTCAACTCATTTTTTAATCAGTCAGTTTAATGTAATTTAAGTTGAAATGACTTTTAAAAGTTGATTTTACTTAAAAGTTGATTGCAGGTTGAAAGTTGTAAGGTTTTTTATAGTCTTATATTCCAGATAATATTTTATTTATCACCAGAAATTGGTCTTTAGGGGTTCATGGCACCAAAAAAATTTGAAAACCCCAACTTGATGAAATAAAAAGGAAAGATAGCGACGCCCACCCTGCAGCTTGCGGCGGTGGAACCGTGGCGACCCCAACAGGTTGTTCTTCAATGAGTTGAGGCGTGTCCTCCAGTGGGCGGAGCTACTGGCCGCCATGCCACCGCCTCCCCCTGGACTAGAGGGTGGGGTCAAGGACAGTGAGCCCACGCCCACATTTCCTCCCTCGGCTCGGGAGGAAGAAGAGGAAGAGGAGGAGGAGGGTGGGGTAGCGGTGGAGGGGTGGGGGTGATGCACAGGGGTACCCAAGGGGGTTGGCAGGGGAGAGCCCTGAGGGGTGACCTGAGACATGGGATACAAGCTTTTAGTCACCGACTTCAGCACCGCAGATGGAGAAGGAAAGAAGAGGAAACGGGGAATGGGTGAGAAGAGAGGAGAAGGGGAGGGAGAGCGGGAAGTGGAGGCGGGCAGGGGGAGGGACTTCATGGACTGGAGTTGGGGGCGTTCAGGTGCATTTTTAGATGGAAGAGTCTGCGTTTTGGGTTCATGCGATCGATTGGGACGAGTGGCGGTGCTGCCGCTTCCCGCTTTGGTGGCGGCAACTACCTCCGGCTCGCTGAAGGTAAAGACAGGGCTCTGATGGGATGAGGAGGAGAAGAAGCGGGGTGGAGGAGTGAAGGCCGAGGCAGATGGAGAGAGAAATAGGAGTGAAAATGAGCAATGGCAGGTGATACGGCTTAGTGCACAGTGATGGTGTATATGGGGATATTGTGTGTGTGTGTGTGTCTAAGACTGACCGATGTGTATGTTCATATTAACTCAGAAAAATTTTTATGATAAAAAGGCTAAATATTCAACTTGTGTTATAAAGCTATAAGAAGCCCTTTTGGAAAAATGTCAAACAAACGTATTACCTTAAACAAGGCATAGTTCATCCAAAAATGTAAAAAAAATTAATGTGTACATTTAAAATAAAGTCCTATTAGTTGTTTAATGCATTAACTAACAATCAATGCATTTTTTTACAGTATTTTTTCATATTTGTTAACATTAGTTAATAAAAATACAACTGTTCATTAATGTTAGCTTAGGTCCATTTGATTGTAATGTGCTAGTAAATGTTGAAATTACCATTAATATATGCTTCAGAAGCTATTTTTCATTGTTAGTTCATGTTAACTAATATAGGTAAACAAAACTTTATTGTAAAGCGTTTCCAAATTAAACTCTGTTCCTCACACAATGCTGTCATGGTACTTGAAATCTACTGCTTTGTATATTTTTATGTAATTATTCATAAAAAAAAACATATAGCTCTGATTGGGATTATATAATAAAAACAATAATTTATTATTATTACAATTATTACTAACATATTACTATGCTAAAGTCATATTACTATAACTGCACCGTAAAATAAAAAAATAACATTTCATTAAAAGCACATTTATAATTTTACTTTACACTGCAGGAGTAAAATCACAATACTTGTGTCCTACACTAGCAAGAGCTGAACCCTAGTGCTTTTATTTTGGAGCAAACCTTTTACATTTGTGTGACAACAGGTTGACAAACGCATCTCAAATCTAGTGAAATGCTGCAATCATCTGTCCACAAAATGTTGGGAGATTTTGCGATTGTTGAAAAAGCATTCCCAAATGCACGTTAAACTCAAAGTACATGCAGAGATGGAATTTGCTGCATTTATTGTTAATCGAGTCCCTCAGAGAAGCTAAAAAACACTATATCATGAACTGCTTGCATGTAAGAATCCAGTGCTGTGCTTTGCTTTTAAACACACAGCGCAACAAACTATTCACTTATTAAAAATAAAATACACACTGCGGTGTGCCACCTCACTGTCTGCTGAAAATGAGCATTGAAACCATTGCAAATATTTCAGTATCAATATGTATGGGGAAAAAAATATTTTTGTCAACACTGCTCCTGAGTAACTCCTTTTCATAACAATATAAGGGTCAGTAAATTATGATAGAATTGCATTTTGGTTGCATTTTTGTTAGCCTAGAAATCTAGACGCACCCTAGCGGCAGCAAATTTAATCTGCCCGCAAGTGTCGTCTAGGAACTCTCAATACCCTTCTGAGCTGTATTCCCCTCACTCTGGACGGGCCAATCACGTCGTGTATAGAGTCAGTGGGCGGGGCCATAATGATGACGGCCGAGTTGCGTTTGCGTGCTTCTAGTAAAGAAACTGGCGAACGGCGGCGGTCTTTCGAATCAGCTTTGACTGCGATTCTGGAAGACTTGGAGTTGAGCTTTTCTCTGAGAAAAGAACAAAGAACGGCACTGAAGTCATTCTTAAAAAGGGAAGATGTGTTCGGAGTTTAGCCGACCGGATACGGTGAATGTTTAATCTATCAGAGAGCTCTGTTTCACCTTCGTTGCTCAGGTTGGTTGTAGCGCTATCCTATCGCGTGCAGAGGGAGTTTGAAAGACAACCATTTATCCCGCCCCTCGGATAGAGCCCTGTCTATGGTGAGTTTCCAGACCAAACATCTTGATGTGGGTCTGGCTTGTCAGGCTACATTTTTGTTGAACTATCCCTTTAATTGAAAGAGGTTGGCAAACAGGCACTTACCCTGGGACTACTCAGAGGACTAGAAGAAAGGCCAGTCGATGCTCCACTAACAGATCGAGATCTGTGGTCAAGAGTCAGTAGAGCTAAATCAATATTTACAAAGTTACACATATGCATTAAAATGTGCATATGACTGTATGTGTACCTTTGGCTGTGTGAGGAGGTGTCCAACGCTCTGCGTGGGGGTGTGGGAGAGCCCTGCTCCGTCACACTCAGCACCTCCAGACTCTTCCTTTCTGGCCGGCAGCGGCCGTGACGGGTTAACATGGGGGAGTCTACGCGCTTCCGTGGAGGGTCTGTATAGAAAGACAAAACATTTTTAGTTTGCCAGCAGCTTAAACAGCAGACTATGGCTCTAGCAACGCCAAGGCCGTGGGTTCGATTACCAGGAAAACTAATAAAATGTATACCATGAATGCAATGCACTGTTATTTCCAGAAAAGGCGCACCGGATCCAATTGCATTGTTGAAAGCAAAAAAAAACAAACAAAAAAAACATGTCACATTTTATCATTACATTCACAAATAATGTAAAATACTGATAAATAAAAAGAAATGTTTACAAACATTATAAACACTAATGAACCACTCACTCAACAAACAAAAAAACAAAAAAATCAAACCTAACAGTATGCAGAACAAGAATGAAAAATGTACACAAATACACAAATAAACACAAATTGAGACTGCATTCTAGTTGAATAGGTGTTTGAATAGGTGTTCAAGGTGATGAATCAAGTTAGGAATAAACCAATAAGTTGTGTGCACTTTGCATTCTTAATATTAACTCTTTCCCCACCATTGACGGAAATGCCATTGTAATAACAATGACTGTTATACGCAGTTTTGGGGAAATTTACTGTGAAAAGTAATGCATTACAATATTGCGTTATTCCCTTAAAAAGTAACTTATTCCGTTACTTAGGTACTTTTTAAGAAAAGTAATGCATTACATTACTTTCGCATTACTTTTTCTCAGCTGGGCTTGTTTTTTGTTGTTGTTGTTTTTTTCTATTTTTGTGAAAATGTAAAGACCCTTTAATGCCAAAATTGAAACAATATTTCTAACTTGATAGGAACATAATATAAACATAACTTTTTTGAAAAAGTAACAGATATTTTGTTGTACATTTTAAAAAGTAATGTGTTACTTTACTAGTTACTTGAAAAAGTAATCTGATTACATAACTCAAGTTACTTTTAATGTGTTACCCTAAACACTGGTTATAGGGTGCTATTACACATCTTCTGAATATGTCTTCTGACCAAAATAGGCTAAAAAAGAAGCAGAAACAAGTGATAACTTATGTAGGCAGATGTATATGTAAAATAACGCGATCGTCAATATTAAAGGTGCTGTTATTAAGAATGACAGCCAGTGGTTGAAATGGATACTGCAGTAAAATATTTTAAATATTGTTTGAAATATTATTAGGTAAACTGGCAATGTGCGGTGTCGCACAGACCAAAACAAAAACAGACATTCCGACTCTGAACACACATTTCAAAGTATAATAATTGGCTGTAGCGTTGTTTTTCACAGAAACTAGTATCTGAACTCAGCATGTTTCCTAAATATCTGCAAACACATTATGGTATTTTTATGCTTTAGTAAAGTCAAAAAATTACATGCATCTTTAAACAGCATATAAATCAAAAACGTGATTTTCTTAGCTTTTTGCCCAAAATGTTGCTTTTTTTATGAAACCTACCTACATTCAAATATTGATAATATTTTTGTTTGTTTGTTTGTTTGTTTGTTTGTTTGTATGTTTGTTTGTTTGTTTGTTTGTTTGTTTAAAAGCAGAGGGTCTGTTCAGTTTTTATGACATATTGCATGTTCATATATTCATTAAACAAAATATTCTGGGGGCCATGAAACTTTTGTGAAAATAATAAAAAAATGCAGGTGGTGGCTGGCAAAGGTTTTAAAAAAACACTTGTGGGGAAATAGTTAATTGTATTATTTAAAGTGCCCCTATTATGCTTTTTGTAATATTACCTTTCATGCAGTGTGTAATATCGCCATTTGTGAATGTAAAAGCCCTGCAAAGTTTCAGAGATCAAAGTGCACCACAAATAAATGACTGTCTGCTAAAAGAAAGAATTTATTCTGAATTCCCACAAAACACGTCTACTTCGACCACCCTCAAACGCTGTAGCAGCTGAAACTGGAAGAGTTTGGTTTGTGTTGTCAAGAGCTCTGTCCCAATTCAGAGGCTCAGAGCGTTGTTGTTAAATTGGACGGTCTAGCCTACGGAGGATTGTTCTTGTCGCCAAGCAACTGTGACAGCTGCTGCTGATGAGCGTCAGTGCCGTTTGTACTAGACTTTTTTGAAAGTTATATTAAACTGTCTGAAAACAAAACAGGGTTCACAAACTGTCTAAATATATTCACCATTCATTTAGGTATATAATAAAGAGTATTAACTACACTCACCAAAAGGATTATTAGGAACACCATACTAATACTTTGTTTAACCCCCATTTGCCTTCAGAACTGCCTTAATTCTACGTGGCATTGATTCATCAAGCTGCTGAAAGCATTCTTTAGAGATGTTGGCCCATATTGATAGGATAGCATTTTGCAGTTGATGGAGATTTGTGGGATGCACATCCAGGGCACGAAGCTCCCGTTCCACCATATCCCAAAGATGCTCTATTGGGTTGAGATCTGGTGACTGTGGGGCCATTTTAGTACAGTGAACTCATTGTCATGTTCAAGAAACCAATTTGAAATGATTCGAGCTTTGTCACATGGTGCATTATCCTTCTGGAAGTAGCCATCAGAAGCTCAGGTAGGCTGTGGCATTTAAACAGTGCCCAATTGGCACTAAGGGGCCTAAAGTGGGCCAAGAAAACATCCCCCACACCATTACACCACCACCACCAGCCTGGACAATGGTAACAAGGCATGATGGATCCATGTTCTCATTCAGTTTACGCCAAATTCTGACTCTTCCATCTAAATGTCTCTACAGAACTCAAGACTCATCAGACCAGGCAACATTTTTCCCGTCTTCAACTGTCCAATTTTGGTGAGCAAATTGTAGCCTTGTTTTCCTATTTGTAGTGGAGATGAGTGGTACCCGGTGGGATCTTCTGCTGTTGTGCCCATCCGCCTCAAGGTTGTGCGTGTTGTGGCTTCATAAATGCTTTGCTGCATACCTCGGTTGTAACGGGTGGTTATTTCAGTCAAAGTTGCTCTTCTATCAGCTTGAATCAGTCAGCCCATTCTCCTCTGACCTCTAGCATCAACAAGGCTTTTTCGCCCACAAGACTGCCGCATACTGAATGTTTTTCCCTTTTCACACCATTCTTTGTAAACCCTAGAAATGGTTGTGCGTGAAAATCCCAGTAACTGAGCAGATTGGGAAATACTCAGACCGGCCCATCTGGCACCAATAACCATGCCATGCTCAAAATTGCTTAAATCAGCTTTCTTTCCCATTCTGACATTCAGTTTGGAGTTCAGGAGATTGTCTCGACCAGGACCACACCCCTAAATGCATTGAAGCAACTGCCATGTGATTGGTTGATTAGATAATTACATTAATGAGAAATTGAACAGGTGTTCCTAATAATCCTTTAGGTGAGTGTATATATAATCGCATCTTAGTAAGATATAAGCCAACAATTGAACCAATTTAAAGTTTTAGAAATATGTATCATTAAATATTTGAGTAAGTTGAAACCCAATACTTTAAAAGTGAACTTTAGAAATTTCTCTCAAAAAATCTGATCATCACTGGTGCGCAGTGAATTCTGAGGTACGCAAGGATCCATCTGTTTTATCCTTCATTTCACAAGAAACAAAGGATGCATTTCAGAGGACTCATTTGAATGAGCCATCGAATTGGTACAGAGTTCGTTGCGGTGGCGCAATCAGCCTTCGAATGCGTCCTTGGAAGAATGCATCCTCTGACTGGGATGCCGCTAACATGTCTAGAAGACGCCGTTTTCAGCACTGAAAATCCACTTTGCGTGCACTTCAATAGGATGAAGACTTGCGCTGAAAATTATTGTTTGTAACATTGTGTTTACATGATCTGGAGATTAAATTCAGATATGGTAATGGCCATTTAATATCTGTCATGCACTGTAGGCAGTAGACCAATCACAATAGACTAGGCCGTCCGAACAATCAGAGCAGAGTAGGCTCTCAGAAAGGAGGGGTTTAAAGAGTCTGCCCAAACCGATTTCTTTTTGAGAAATATCATATATTATGAGTATTTTGACCTTTGATGCATGTACACCTATTGTAGGAGACTCCAAAGCAAAATTAGGAACCTTTAAAATAGCTTAATACGGGTACTTCATTTCACTTCGGAAAACAAGTCACCGCACATTTCAGATGTATTCTGGAAAATACAGATGCTTGCTTTGGAGAAAAGCATCTGCCAGATGTATAAATGTAAATGATCACATGGTTTCAGATGAGTAACTGTAACTTGAATACATGCTGACCATTAGTTCAACTGTTAAAATCATAGGATTCTGTAAACTACTTTATTTAACCCTTCATTTTAACTGTGCTATTGAACAATCCAGGGGAAAAGACACAAACCGATGTCATTTCTGGGAGGAAGATCCTCATCCTCATAGCTGGGATAGCGCTCTTTACGGTCTAACAGGAGATAATAGATCATCTTCTCTTGGTTATCTCTGAGGAAGATAAATAATACAAAATGTTAAACATTAAGTGCTTTTCTGGAGAAAATGTGCATGGTACTTGCACTCACTCTTCACACTGCAGGTCTTGTGCCAGTTTAACCCGGTCCCTGAAACAGCCCAGAGAATACATGCTGTCCAGCACATCCGGGTCCAGCTCTGTCAGAGACATGATCCGGCCCATACACACGCGCCTCGGGGCCGGCTGCTCTGGACATGGCTCATTGCGTCCAGCTCTTGATCACACACAAACAAACACACATATGAACGAGCGTGAGCTGCTAGCACAAATTTGTTATGAAAGACACAAGCTGAAATCATTTTAATAGACATCTATTCCAAAAATATATCCATAAACACACACATGATGCTTTCGTTACATCTTGACTTCAGTAGTCAGAATATAAATTATAGAAAATATAAATAACCAGTACTTACTGATACCAGGCATGTTTCTGGATGGCCTCTAGCTGCAGGGGAAGGACAACATATGGCGTAAATTGTATCATCTGTTGACAGGCAGATGGCGCTATAACTCAAGTAGTGTTGTATTAAAGACCGCCTAAAATTAGACCATGCTAAGACCAAGACTAGTGTGTGTTGAGACCAAGACTTTGAGGGGTTAAGATCAAGACAAGACCAAAAATGTGAGTGGTTGAGACCAAGACGATACCAAAACCAGTGTGTGGTCTTGAAACCAAGAGAAGACCAAGACTTTGAGGGGTTGAGATCAAACCAGCACTGGTACCAAATCATCTAATAGATCCACATTTACTTCCTGAGAAATGTCTAATATTAAATCAATAAAGACAATTAGAATAATAAGATACTATATAGAGCAGTTTCTAATCAAATTAAATCAACAAAATTCATCTTTGCAATGCACTTTACAACTGCATAAATCATTAAATTGAACATTTCTACACTGTAAAAAATGATATGTACAATAAGTTATGACAACATATGTTTTTACATTGTTTCAAAATAAGCTAAGAAATGTTAAACTTGTTGTTTTTATTAGTTATACAAGATGTAACTCATTTTGTAAGGTCAGTTTATCATAATATAAGTTGAAATAACTTAAACATCCAAGTCGATTGTACTGCAAAAGTTCAAAATTTGTCCTTTTTTTTACAGTGTATAAAATCTATATCATGTTGGCAATCTTGCTCATATGGGAAAACAGCTCTCTTGCTCTTGCGATATTGCTTAAAGGCCCCCATGTAGCAAATACTTTTATCCCTAAAACTCATCTTTGTTCAGTTTTATTTTGATTTTAGAAAATAAACATGATTTCTCATTTTACAAATCAGTTGTTTCTTATTTTCACAAGCATGTCTCTTAGGTGCTGAACACTAGTCCATCTTTGAGCCTACATTCAGTATGAGTAAAATACTTAAATACAGTTAAAATCAGATAATCAGACTTTTACTCAAGTCGTATTGGAATTGGTGACTTTTAACTTTTTTCACAGCAAAGTATCTGTACTTTTATGTATGGGTTTCAGGTACTCTTCTTTACATCTCTGCAGAAGATAATTTTTGTTTACAGCTACCACTACAATGTGTAAAATATGATATCAATAAAACCCTACGTTGTCAAATTATAGGCTATTTGAAAGGATTATTGCCGCTTCCATAAACATCAGTCTATACAGGGCTTAGTGCAAGCCAAATCGTAGCCAAAAGCGGACACAGATTTGAATTTAGCAGTTAATGACCTGACACACTGAACGCTCTAATCACACCGGTGTGATCGTACGCTTAAGAAGCTTAATTATCAAATGTAAAATATTTTTGGTTTTCTGGAAGCTGAATTCAAATCCATTTGGCTCAAAAATCTGAGGGGGGCAGGGATTTAATGGGCATGATGCAAGTTAGTACAGATGAATAAAACGTCATCAGCTTGCGCTAGAAGTAAACAAAGAGAAAGATGATTTGCACTTTGGCAATGGTGGTTATTATGAGATCTGAAAAAAGAGGAGGAAGTGAAAGAGGCCAACTTGGCATGTCAATTTTGCAAATGGAGCTTGAGGTAAGTATTCATTTTTAGAGCTATGTCCCATTGATCAATACGCAATTTCATGTTGCATTTGTATTGGCTACTCAGTAGGCGAAGGTTGTAACACTGTGCAGCAACAGCAGCAAGCACACTGTGTACATTTCTGACAGTGTCAGAAAATGATTGCAGGCTATCTTTGGCCTCAAGGCCATCTTTGAACCTCTCTCACTGTACGACATAGGACCACCGTTTAGGTGCCACGACCACAGAAATCGCCACGATTGGTCATTTTTTGTCTAGGACAGCCCAAAATCTGTAATGTGTACCAGGAATAAGTTTTACTGGGTAGTGAGATAAGACTGAATACAAACTGGTCGAGACTCAAGACCAAGACAAGAACAAAACCTTCTTGAGTCTAAGTCTTGAATAATACAACACTCAACTGAAGTAAACAACATGTATGCTTATTGACAGATGACAGTACGCTCTCACCGTGAGTCTTTTTTCAGGGTTGACCTCGATCATGCCCCGCAGCAGAGCCTGGCAGTCGGGTGGGATGAAATGGGGCATGTGGAACACTCCACTCTTCACCTTCTCCAGCAGCTGCCGCAGGTTATCGTGGTCGAAGGGCAGAGCGCCCTGTGGACAGCAGACAGGAAGACCCACATACATGGACACAGATGGTAGTGACATGCAAGGAGTGTTTCGGTTATTTGCTAAACAGCCTTTCAGCTAAAAATGAGTAATAGGTGATAAGTGTGGAGAATGCCCTCTGAGAAGCTCTCCTGAAAACAGATTTCCTTACCACTAGCAGGGCGAAGAGAATGACTCCACAGCTCCAAACATCAGCCCGTCGACCGTCATATTTCTCACCCTACAGAACAAGCCAGAGACAGTAGTGAGGCTAATGGTACACCTTCAGACAGAATAACGCTTTAAAACATCTTTGATAGTTTTTTGGGATCTATGGACCTACCCTGATAACCTCTGGACATGCATAATGAGGAGATCTGTAAATAGTTTGGAAAAACAGAGTATAGAAGAAAGTGAGAACGATATAGATTGTTTAAAATGTTTTCAATTGCAAAAACAAAAATACTCTATGGCATTTATTTAAATGGAATTCAAATATAATTAAGGGATAGGGAATAAGAAGTTGTGCTGATTGGTGGCTTGACAAAATGTTGACATATTGCATACATTTGTTTGTTAATGTATATTGCAGACATTGTTAAAGGGTTAGTTCACCCAAAAAATATTTTTTTTTCATTAATGACTCACCCTAATGACGTTCCACACCCGTAAGACCTCCGTTCATCATCAGAACACAGTTTAAGATATTTTAGATTTAGTCTGAGGCCTTTCTGTCCTTTGAATGTAAGTGTATGCCCACTTGCTGTCCACGTCCAGAAGGTAATGAAAACATCATCAGAGTAGTCCATATGTGACATCAGTTGGTTAGTTAGACTCTTTTGAAGCGTCCACAATACATTTTGGTCCAAAAATAACAAAAAATACGACTTTATTCAGCATTGTCTTCTCTTCCGCATTTGTTTTCAAACCTCAAATAAAGATTCAAACGGTCATGATTCATTATCGCCAATGTCACGGGACTTCAGCAGTTTGCCAGTTTGACACGCGATTCGAATCATGATTCATGACCGTTTTAATCTTTATTTGAGAAACATGGAAGAGAAGACAATGCTGAATAAAGTCGTATTTTTTGTTATTTTTGGACCAAAATGTATTGTGGACGCTTCAAAAGAGTCTAACTAACCAACTGATGTCACATATGGACTACTCTGATGATGTTTTCATTACCTTCTGGACATGGACAGCAAGTGGGCATACACTTACATTCAAAGGACAGAAAGGCCTCAGACTAAATCTAAAATATCTTAAACTGTGTTCTGATGATGAACGGAGGTCTTACGGGTGTGGAACGTCATTAGGGTGAGTCATTAATGAAAGAAATGTTATTTTTGGGTGAACTAACCCTTTAAGTATCGTTACCACAATGAGTTTGACCCTGCACTGCCATCTATCGGTGTGGATGCCATTTTTTTGTCAGGGTTTTTTTTTTCTTCATTTTTTATATATATTAACTTCTATTTTTTGGGTAAATTACACTGATATACAAGCAAGTTTTATAGATTTGTTTAAATGCACCTATAAAACTTCAAATGTATGAATGTCATTGCAGTAGATAACAAAGATTAAACCAAGTGGCATTTACTATCAGTAATATTGATTGGGTACTTTAACACAACTGGAAATCTGTAGGCCTATTGACCAATCAGCATCCAGTAATAGAAATATCTTTTTCATAAACCATAGCAATGTGCAATACTATTGCAATGTACAATAAAGCAAGCAAACATTATAAACCACACACACACACACACACACACACACACACACACACACACACACACACACACACACAAAATACTCACCCACAGCTTGTCTCTAGCAGACTGTCTCCCACCTGTAGTGAGGCCATGCCAAAGTCAGCAATCCTGATATTGTTCTTCTCATCCAGGAGAAGGTTTTCTGGCTTCAGGTCTCTATGACTACAAGAGCACAGAGGACAACCGGCTCTGAACACGTCACTCACCAACAACCCACCACAGAAAACACACTTTAAATTAAATAAATACAGCACAGAGTACACATGCCAAAACATTAATACTTCACTTATCCTGGTCTTTACAGTGGCCTACACCTGGATCTGCTCAACTTCGAGACTAAAGTTACAACCACCACATATGGAAATGAGTGACTAAAATCAAACCACTATTCGAATTAGATTTTATTTTAATATTTTCTGTTTTCACTTATAGTGCCCCTATTATGCTATTTTAAAGGTGCACTGTGCAAATTTCCGTCCACTGGAGGGTGCCTATTCTAAACAAAGGCCTAGTTTGATGACGCCAAGTGTGAGCGCAGCATCTTGGGACATGTGGTCTTCACCTCACAGCCGGTGGAAAATAGGCCTCGGGCAGAAATCATGTTCATGGATGCGCTTATTAACGTTACTGTAGTGTGAAGCAGAGCAGGACCGAGTGTTGGGGAGCTGAGCACGGCCGCTGGAGCGATTGTTATACAAACACACGGTTTGCGAGTACCGGGACTTTTATTATGACGGGACGGGACACAGTCCAACCCCAAAAAAACACATACTTATAAAATACATTCCACATCACCTCATGTCTCAAAGAGACTAATAACGGTTTATTTGACGTTTCAGTGCCCTATCATACACCCAGTGTGAGTGTCACGTTGTTAAAACAGCAAACGCACTCAGGCCCATCTGTTGGGCCATGTGCTGCTAGTCTGAAAACCAGGTGTGTTCAGGCACATTGTTGGTGCGTTGCTATTTTGAGGAACTGAAAACAACGGCACCATTGACCAACAAAGACCTGCTCTGAAGTCAATAGCCCAATATTTTTTGTGTTAATTAAAGGTCGCATTAGTAATATGTGTGTATAGGCGGGTGCACAATGCACTCTGGTTATTACACATACACAGACACACAGCAGCACACAAACTCTTTAAATATTAAAAATAAAAGGATTCAGATCCAGGATTCTCAGATCGTTAAAATAGGGCCTTTCAGAGAGCCTACTCTGCTCTGATTGGTCAGACAGCCCAGTCTGTTGTGATTGGTCTACTGCAGTACGTGCTTGATACACTGGGATACGAACAGGGGCGGTGGAGTCGGTTTTTCTGCATCAAGTCCAGCGCGAGTCCTCATCCTTTTGAAATGCATTCGAAGCGGATTGGCAGCGATGAAATCAGCATCTTCACGACATGTCGACAACACAAGCCAAAACTCTCCCAGTCAATAACTTTATTTGTCCTTCACTTTGCAGACATTTTGTATTCACAAACCATTATATTAATAATAATAATCATTTGTTAGATTTATATGCCGCGTTTTCTGGGTCCTCAAAGCGCTTTACATAGAAGGGGGAATCTCCTCATCCACCACCAATGTGCAGCCATATTGCCCCGGAATGCCCACCACACACACCAGCTGATTGGTGGAGAGGAGACTGAGTGATTAAACCAATCAGGAGAGGCCCCTGACCCATTGGTCCATTTGCAATGGGCAAAGATTGGCCAGGATACACCCCTACTCTTTATCCGAAGGACATCCTGGGATTTTTAATGACCACAGAGTCACACTGCATGAAAGGTAATATTCAAAAAAGCTTGATAAGGGCACTTTAATTTTAGTTTTTGTTCATTTGCATTTATTATAATAACCCTGATACGATCCTCAAAAATAGATATTTAAGGAAATGAATTTGGTTTAAAACAGCTTAGGGCAAAAGGCTATATGCAAATACTTTGTGTCAACATATTCGAATACAATTGAAAACCTATTCAAAATAACCACCAGCAAATGGTGTATTTTCCTGTATTATTTTTGCTTTTAGTACAGTATGATCTTGAAGCTATAATGTGAGTAAACAAACAAATCTAATTTGTGATGCAGTCAATGTTGGAACCATTAATGCATAATACCTTTAACAAAGCTGAAAAATATGTTTATGATTTTCAATACATCAGCTAACAAAATATTAGGAGGAAAAACTGTAGCATGTTGTATGTTATTTCTCGTTCCAATTTATATTCTTTTATTTCAAATGTTGTGAGTATGACATTTTTGTCTTACCATATGGAGTGACTATGACAGAAGTCCAAAGCAGATATGATTTGTCTGAAGAACTTCCGTGCCTCTTTGGGCGTCAGTCTGCCCTTCTTCACCAAATAGTCAAACAGCTCTCCACCAGACACATGCTCCAGTACCAAATACCTGCATGAATGTGCAGTGAACGAGTGGAGGAAAGGTTTTAAGAAGGGACAAATGATGTGTGTTCTGAGTGAAGCAGGGTTCTTACTCACAGGTATTTGTTATTCTCATAAACATCATGGAGTTTCAACACGTGTGGATGTTCAATCAGTTTTAAAATAGCAATTTCTCTCTCCACCTGGTTGAAGAAAAAGAAGAAAAAAAAAGATTATATTTGCCACTCTTTCTTTATAAATAGCAAATTCTGAAACACAATAAAGTAGTTTTTAATGAGCAAGAACATGCCAAAATGTAAAATGGTTCCTACGTTTTGAAACTATGTGTAATAGGTAATACTGTGTTTTGGCCTTGGAATGGCATGTTAAAGTGATAGTTCAACCAAAAATGAAATTTTGATGTGTATCTGCTGACCCCCAGGGCATCCAACATGTAGGTGCGTTTGTTTCTTCAGTAGAACACAAATGAAGATTTTTAACTCCAACCGTTGCTCGTATAATGCATGTCAATGGGGTCTAATTCTAATCAGACCGCAGTAACATGCATTATATATTATACGAGCAACACATTTTCATTTTTGGGTGAACTATCCCTTTAATACTATAGTAGTTATAAATGAACTAAAACCATAAAACGTTACTTGAAATAAAAACGAACATTAACTGAAATAAAATAAAAAAATACTGCTGTCAAACGATTAATCGTATCCAAAATAAATGTGTGTGTATGTACTGTGTATAATTGTTATGTTTGTATAGATTTTTTTTTATTGTAACATATTTATATTTATATATAATATAAATTATATAAGTATACAGTACAAGTGAATATTTCATATACATGTATTTGTGTATTCAGATATACATAATTTTTTACATAAAAGTATATTTTATGCTATTAATCATTTTACAGCCCTGAAAAAAACGGTATATATATTTTTTAATTTAGACCGGGTAACTAACTAAAACTAAAAATGAAATTAAATATATACATACTTTTAAAAAACTAATAAAAGGACAACTAAATTACAAAAACTTTAGTATCCGATACCATCACTGTACCATGGTAAAACATAAAATCATTTTATATGAACATGAATTTCATTATTATTAGCAACTGTGTGACACCACAGCATATAAAAAGTACGTTATTAATGTTTCCTTACCTTCATCAACACAGATTCTGAGAGTTTTTCTCTGTTGACTATTTTGATGGCTACTTTTTGGCCGGTGATGCAGTGAATCCCAAGCTTCACCAGACCTATTGACATTCACCAGACAATTCATCAGTGATGACTGCTTTGAGAGCTGTAGAAATGACCAGATTTAATACAAAAACGCCGTCTCCTTACCTGTCTGGCCCTTCCCGAGAGTCTTTTCTAGTCGGTACGGCCCCACGTACTGAGCTGCCTGGGTCACTGACAGTTCCTTGGACATAGTGGCGGCTCCTGGCTCCTGTTAAACTTGCTACTGCATGCAATTTTATCACAGCGTACTGTTTCTGAGCTGAGTTTTTCTACAATAGTCTTGCAGGGGTCTGCAACAACCCGGAAATGTATCCATGCTGAGCTTGGGATTCCCTAAAATCTGTCTCGGCAACAGTCACACGGGCCTGTTAATTATTCTGAAATCTTTCAGACTTGTCTTGTGAGTCATGTAGACGAGTGGAAAGATACAGATGGCAAGGCAAAGATTGAGTTGGGTCCATAGAAGCAGCCTAATTGATAGCTTTGCCCATTAAAGTCACCGTCTCAGAGTTTTAATTCACAGCGCATGCCATTACAGAGAGCCAGGTGCAGTATTGACAAGCTCCTGTTGTGTCCAGTGATTCTAGATGTATCTACCAGCTCACCACAACAAACACCGTTTAGAAAGTCCTCCTTATTAGTGTATATGGACACAAGCCTTCCGTGCACTTATGCTAGGCCTAAATCACAGGTAAACGAGCCAGAATCTTACCATTTACTGTCCTACAAACAGGTAAATCTAATCCCGGTTCATATTTAACAGCACAGCCCAGAAATGAAGTCTGATGGTGACTGTAAGGAGATCCAGGTTGCGCTGCATCCTCTCGGATCACTGTAGCGGATCTGCCAGATCTGTTTCATCTCTGCTGCTGATGTTGAGCTCCCTCCTTCCGCACGGACCGCAGCATCCTCATCCTCATCCTTCTCTTCTCCGCCGTGTCCTCTCCCGCCGGTCCCGCGCACGGTCGCATCCGCTGTGCACTCTTCGGGGGAAGGATTTGACGGCTTTGATGTAAATGTATATGTTGCGCACTGATCGCTGGTATCTTGTGTGTGTTGACGGTATATTTGCGTTGTAAAGCGTTATTTTCTTCGTTCTGGTCCCTCGCATCAGCATCCGGGTCCCACGCCCTCCTCCTCATCATCATCATCAACCCTCCCTCCCAACACACTCCCCCACTGCACCTCTCGCTACAGATCTGGCCCTTGCAGAAAAGTACCACGGCGTTACATTAGTAATACGCTCTTGAAGTAATTTTTATTAAGTTTAAATAAAAAACAAATAAAAAATAAAATAAAAATCGTTAACAGATGTTCTCTTGGGAACCAAAAACGGCAATAGGCCTGCTGCGAAAATCCTCTTTTGAAACCTTTATTTTTTAGAGTGTAGACTACAATGACATAGCCTTTGTTGGTGTACTGAATGATTAACACAGGCCTATTCTTTTTTTTCTTTCTTTCTTTTTGTTTTATACAAAATAGAACTATAATAGGGAATGTTCTCGGAAATTAAATAAAAAAAATTATATACTATTTGGGTAGCCTAATGTTTTTGTTTATGTGACGTTAATAGAATGTTGGTAGAGATAGAATGTATGCATGTGACGTCACAGCCGGCCAGCGTGCCTGCGGTTACGCCCACTGAGTGGCAGCACTGGCTTTGAGATTGACTGTACAAATACATTTGACAATAAATCTGAGTTATGTTTTTACAGACTGCAAATAAAATTTCACAGAAACAAGCAGCGAAGAGTGGATGTGCAGTTATCATTTTGTCTCAATATGTTGAATTTTGGGGTAATATATATATATAGTTAATTATATCTTGTATTGCCATATCTTGTTGCCAGTTGACAACTGTTTGATTAAATATTTAACATCTTATATTCTGCATAATTGATGTTTTTTTGTTTGTTTTTACGCAGACAAAAACTATTAAAAAAAAATATAGCTGGGCGATATAACTGTGATTACCCGGATTTAGACCGACCGACCCCCCTATTGTATTTATATAAAGCATTCACGGGGAAATTTGTAATTCCAGTGTCGAAATCAGGCTCATATAAATGTCAGGAAACATAATCCCTGGCTGGATGTCATTGTTCATGGATTGCTGGATCTTTGGTAAGTTGTAAGAAACACTTATATCGAGTCCAACCTTCAGTTTAAATGACAATCGTTTGTTTTACTCTTAGCTCTTTTGCCACTCAGTCCGAGGAGGCGTTCCGGCGGGAAATACCCGCTATACATTTGTTTTTATGAAGCGCTTTAGTTTGACTACTATCAGAACGTTCAGATAACTTTATAAGAAACATTCCCATAGTGTTTGCAAAATTATTTAAAAAAAACTAAATAAAACAAAATGGAACAGGTTAGCATAACAAACAAACAAACAAACAAACCCTGCTAAAAGCAGAAGTTTCATTCTGAACACTCGGAAATTCAGTTTTCACAACTAAATGGAACGTCTACAACATTCTTAGAACATCGTTTTCGTCAGCTGGGATGCACATGTTCAAAAACATGGTATAGGACATGGAAATATTTTTTAACAAGAAAATATGTTTTGAAATAAGGTTTTGAAATGTACCTTTTCTAGGTTTCTAGAAGTTTTAATATACTTAACCTGAAAGTTAAACAAGGTCACATTGGCTCTGTTGACTTTATTATTATTGTTTTACATCCTTGTGCTCATATCACAATCATGATGTGTCAACCCAATCCAGTGGCGTAAATTTGTTTTAAACAGTGGGTGGGACATAAAGTGCGTATCATATGCAAGCGAAAGCTCATTTTGACGAATGAGGGGCACTCACGCCTCTTATTTAACAAACAAACAAAAGGATACTCTTCTAGTTAACCAGAGATGTTTTGTTAGTATTAGGGTTATCCGTGAAGCAAGATGTTTCAAAAAGTGGTGGGGACATGTCCCACCCGTCGCACTAGCAAATTACGCCTATGACTCAATCATACAAATTGCTTTTTTTGTGATTCTTTTTCCAATTATATGCAGGTCCTAGCAATACCAGAAAAACGACGCCAACAGCATGATTGTTATGTGATGATAAATATGAAAATGGTTGTCAACACCTTTAAATTCTTCAATATAGTGCTGACAGTCACTTTCAGAACAAATAAATGAGCTGCATTGCAGAGTTATCAAGAGCACTGCAGTTAAAGGTAAATCAGCCACTGCATACCGTTCATTATTATGAAGACATTTAGTGTCAGTTATTTAGTGATCTGATCACTGTGTTCAAATCTGTTGGACTCTGTGTGTGAGTAATGGCAAAAAAAATAAACAATTATAGTCATTTATTCAAAATCAGATGAAATGCATTATGCTTTTTCACAGTGTAAATTTTGAAAAACAAAAACAAAACTGGCTCCTTCTTTCTTCTTTCACAGTTACAAATAACATGGATGACACGAGGGACACCGACAAGACTTCCCAGGACGATGAACAATTCCATTGCTTTCCAGGACTTGCACCCCTTTTACTGTCCTTAAAATGGTTCAGTCCCATACAATGTGAGGGAATGCAAGGACACTGGAGGACCCAGAAAGGAAGGACCTAAGTTAAAAATAGCAGAAGAAAATCAGAATGGACAAATCAATGCATTCGTCCAGACAGAAGATCGCTATCATTTCACAACACTATCGTGAAATATGCTATGTGCCACAGATAAATTGAGTATATCAATGAGTATAAAAGTCAAACTAAAACATAATAAAATGAAGAGATAAAAATACTTACATGTCAAATCCCTTCCCCCTCACGAGGCCGCTGTGGCCCCCTTCACACAGGCCTCGAAGGCCTCCAGCAGCTCCTTACAGCCCTCTGCTCCTGCCGTCTGAACACTGAACATATAGAGTGTGTGTTTAGTGCTAACAATGATAAAACACTTCAGTGCACACCCATGAGAATATGATTCTGTCGTGCAGTGTGTCTGTGCATTGATTTCTTTGTTTTTTGGAGGCAGATCTTATGTCAGACTTAAAGGGGACAAATTCTTTAAAGGTCAAAGAGTCTTAAAAGTTTCAGTGACTGATCTGGTCATGCTCCGCTACTTCACCACATGAGAGTGTTCTCGTGTTTTCAGTGTTCTGCTTTTTTTACAACATAAGTAGTTGGTTTTAAAATGCCCCTATTATGCTTTTTCGTATATTACCTTTAATGTAATATCGCTTTTTATTAATGTAAAAGCTCTGCAAAGTTTGAAAGATCAAAATGCAGGACAAAGAAAGTTTTTGTCTCCTTAAAGAAAGAATCGATTCAACTCATGTTCAAACAAGTCATCAGTAATTCTAGTCTGACTTCCCAAATTTGCGTTTTTTTCAGTGGCTCTGGTTAGGAAATTATTTTTTCCATTATACGTTTCTCCATGAAGGATTTCAAAAAAGTCTTTGTTAAAAAATTATAAGCCATGAATCAAGACGACCAGTTACGAAGTGAATCCTAACATGTCAAACTTTGATTTGAAGCAAAAAGTACTTAAAAATCTGACAAAAATACAAAGAGAAAGCACTACAATCACATAAAGCATAAATCAATTAAAAACTACTTATTTAAAAATTATGATCATAGCCTATATTATACTTTAAGTTTATTGCAAAAGATTAATGTTTATATATTCAAATATTTAAGTATTTTGAGAGCATATAGGGAGATTGCTGTGCTGCATGGGAGTGGGCGGAGCTAACGAGATATATTAGTGTTTTGCTTGTTTCAACCATAGATTGTAAAAAGAAAAATCAAGGGTCCGTCTCAATCAGCTCCCTAGTTCATTAGTTAGGGCACTAATAAGGACATAAGTCAATGGGCTGACTCCCTGATCAGTGCCCTAAAAAATGAACTAGGGAGCTGACTGAGACACACCCTTAGTTTCAACTCTGATTAGTGGAATTTTTCTGCACAGCATTATGGGTAATGTAGTTTTTCAACACTAATTCGGCTTTTAAAGTTTTTATTCATTTAAAATAAGTTGAAATAATGTGGGCTAGTGGCAAATACTATTAATAACCGTGTAGCTCACAGTAAGGCTTATAAACTTAAGGTTTATAAGTTATAACAATTAAAAAAAAAAAAAATCCTATGGAGAAAGTGAATGGAGTTTTTACTTCCAGAACCCGAATGTTGCACTCTATTGATGGATCTCATATGAGTGACAGGTTGTCCACTGTAAAAAATCCAACTTATGTTTTGTATGACAAATTCAGCTTTTAAAGTTTATTCAACTATTTAAAAGTTGCGATATCTCAAACAATGTTTGTACAACTATTGACCCTAAGTTGAGAAAACTCAAAAATGTTCTGCATCTGGTTGCCTTAAACTTTTTTTTTTTTTTACAGTGTGCCCTCGCACGTCGCACCAGTAGGCTAAACACATTATCAGAGTAGAGATGTTGCTGCGGGAGGAAGTGTGAGTTATTTTGATTAAAAGTTACAAGACACATGAATTAAAAAAATCTAAATACATGGATGAACTATTTATACTAAAAAACAAGATTTGTCTATTTTGATTTCATGGTGAATTTTTAGTCACATGTATAATCTAAAATGTAGCCTACACTTTTACATATAGATTCATATCGTGATGCCAATCGAAAAGTCTAATGGACATGTTATGCATCAACTATACCCTAGACTTATATGTGTTAAATATAATTTAAAAAAAGATAAGAAATAATTCTTACACACTAGACGGGTTTTGCACATGACGGCACCCTTAACCCTCATAAATAACGCAGACATTGCAATACAGGAGATGTAACGTGAGCTGTGAGCACACATCCACTCCCTTGCTGTCCCATGTGTCTATGAGGCTATTTAAAATCACAGATATACATTACTTAAAGTTCATGCTAAGTTTGGCATCAAACGGAGACAGCATATTGCTCTGAATATTTTTGCATGCAAATATAAGATAAAATTAGATTTAGACATGCATGTGTTTATGCATATATTTGACTTACTGTCATACTGCAAAGACCCCTGAAAGGTTCCGTTCTGTCATTTTTGACTGAAAAATGTAATGTTTTGGTTTTTTTTAAAGATTTTTTGCTTCATCGGAATGGTACGAAAGGTTTTGGCACATGCTAAAATTAAAATGAAATTGTGGACATGATTAAAAAAGGTTAAATGGTCTTGAAAAAAAGTCATACGTGTATGCTACTGTAGGCGGTTGGAGTGCACTGAAAACGAATCGGAAGCGAATGTCATCTAGTGGAAACGATTGGTTCTGCGCCCAAACTAAATCTGACTGAAAGCTCATTTTTTTAAATATCAACCTCAAATTTGGAACACAATTTTGTTTAGATTTATGGATTTTATTTTCACAGTTTTAGAGTAAAACATGTTTTGGAAAATATTAACAAAAATATTTAACAAAATTAAACTTTTTTTCACTAATACTCTTGTCTTCTTTAAAAAGACTCCAGTGTGTGCTCCAACACAATCTGGATTTACAACAGATCTATGCAGATTTTCAGGTTTATCCTCAAAAAGTGACTGACAGGTAATAAATGGATCATAACCTTTCTAGAAATATAATTTTGTATCATAAAAGACCCTAAAATAGATAATATTACAACTTAAAAAAATATCAGAACTAAAATATCATACATTCATATAATTTAAATATATATTTTTTTTACCAATGTATTCACTTTGTATCTCGAATACTGGATTTGCACTAATTGATTATTTAATGCATTTGATACATAAATCAGTGCTTTCTTACAAATGCTATATTTTCTGTGTAAGTGGCCAAAACAGAAGTGATGCACTGCAAATGATGGGTGCTCTTGACTAAATCAGTTAAGAGATAGTCATAAAGCAGACTGCAAATGGAACAACTTGTGCAACTCACCATAAAGTTCCCAATATTGTGTCATTGTGCAAGTGCATTGACCCCTGACCTTTTGACCTAGAAATAGAGCACTTTGCTTTGTTAACGATAATAGATGGAGGTTAATCATTTAAGCGTGAGGGAGTACTATGCGGGAAAATGACATGAGCTTTATTCAGAACCTATTGTAATATGTTTTCCTAAACTCTGTAGAGTTCAAATGTACCAAGAGTGTTGCAGCCACATGCTTTAACTTAGCAACATGATGGCTAACATGGGTAGTTTTCCACCTGCATCATCACTTTCAAACCCTGCTCCCCCACCCCTGCTCCATGTGCTCAATCTTCTCTTCTGTCCTTCAGTATCCAACACCAACTTTAACTCATTCACAGACCACTACAGATAACTAAAGAGGTTTCGAGATGCTTGATAAAAACTCATGCATGTAACAGTTCCGTCAAAAAGCACCAGATACAGATTCACAATTCAATTTTGCATTAAAGAATTTTTTTTTTTTTTTTTTTTTAATATCCTTGCTTAAATATGACTCACCATTTGTCCAGCTCATCTTTGGGAACCTTGCACTGAGCAGGAACTTCTTCAGGCATTTTTCTGTGTTTGTGTGACAAAAGTCAGTGAGCTGAGGAGAACCTTTAAGAAAGTACAGGCTGAACAACTAATATATATAGGATTACTTCCCAGTCTGTGGGTGGGAAGGAGGAGGAAGAGAGGGAGGAGAAACGGGCTGCAAAAAGTGTCAGAGAGGGTAGAGATATAGTAAAGGTGACCTGGGCAAAATTAACCTCCGTGGAATGAGCCTCGGAGCATTTTCAAAATAGTTTGTGAAAGCACATGTTTACTGGGTTAAAGAGCAAGTCTGTCAGCAGAACGTCAAAAACAGGAATGGACCTTCTTTAATAGTACATGCAGTCCATGTTATATTGCTTATGCCATGTTGTTTCCTAGATCAATAATCGATTGATCTATACAAAATATCTGCATGTATGTAACAGCTAAAAGATCTAACATGTTTGCTGTAAACATTCATTTTAAAGTGTAACTTTTTTTAATGTGTATTAACTGGCTGTATAACATTTTATGTACTGTTAAAGGCACACTCTGAAGTTTTCCGCCGCTAGAGGTCACCGATTCAAAACATGGCCGTAGCTTGATGACGAGATTGTGGGAGTTGTCTTCAGTCAAGCGAAAAGTTTATGGTGTGACGTGTCCATGTTTATTAAAGCACAGCTTCAAGTGTATGTGTACATGAGTGTATCTTGATCGTTATATCTTTGTGAGAGCAGTCTATAGAAGAAAAAAACGATTGGTGCCTGCAACACGGAGCTATTACAGTTAATGCCCAGAGCCCTCCTCAGCTAAAACGGCAGCTATGGGGGCATAACGTAAAGGCTGTCTTTGTGAATCTCAACAGACACAAAATGTAATTAAAATGTCTGTCCAACATGAACAGGGCCCTTACATGACAATGAGATGCGTTTAGCCACTTAGCTATTGTTTAAATTCATCTAAATAGTGTTTTAGACGGCTAGCTGTAGTCTTGCGCTGAAGTCCCGTTGTAGCCGGGGAAAAAAGGCAAATAGTCCAGTTGGGAAGAGCGTCATCTGTATGAAGAAGTTCTGCTCATCGGCTCGTCGGTTCTCAGTATTGAACGAGTCCGAAAGTTTTCGATTCTGTCCTGCTGATCCGCTACGTTCAGTTACACGCACGTGCTCAGTATCAGCTGCTCGTGAGTTCATCAGCTCTCTCAGCAAAACATGTCTCAGTTCAGTGAACAGTTGGAGTTACAACATATAATTCAAGACATTAGTTTAATTCTATTCGGAGGGACTGTCACTCATGTCAGAAAGTGAGCAACTAAAGTAACTTGTGGGAACAGCGCTGATTTGAGACCGGAACCGTTTAGAACGATTCAGTTCGATTTGGTGAACTGGTTCGCCCGGTTCACTAAAAAGAATCGGTTAAAAAGAACGATTCTTTCGTGAAGCGGGACATCACTAGAGGGATGATCCAAACGGGCTCACAAATGAAGAAGAAATGGTTCGCGTTTGTGCCTTTCCGAATTGTGGCAACAGAATGTGAAAATTTGCATCGAACGCTTTGACAAGGATGACACAACACACTTACACAGACACAACACAGCGGGCCGGTTAACCTAGAGAAAAATGCCAATCCGTGGTCGAAGACGGGTGCAACCACTGTGGAGGTAATGTAAACTTTATTTATCCTTCTATTTGGGCACACACGGCTTGAGGAAAGATGTGCAGTAATAAAATAATCATGCTTTACACACACAACGCTCTTCCCAACTTGACTATTTGCCTTTTTTTCCGGTTAAAACTGAGTTCCCACAGGACTTCAGCGCGGGATAGCCGTCTAAAACACTATTCAGATTAATTTGAACAGTGACTAAGTGGCTTAACACATCTCATTGTCATGTAAGGGATCTGTTCATGTTGGACAGACATTTTAATTACGTTTTGTGTCTGTTAAGAGGCTGCCGTTTTAGCTGAGGGGGGGCTCCGGGCATTAACTGTAATAACTCCGTGTTGCAAACACCAATCCAAGTCGTTTATTTTTCTATAGACTGTACTCACAAAGATATAATGATCAAGATAAACTTAAAAATGGAGTTGTCCTTTAAGCAAGAGGTTCTCTTAAATTTTGATTTGCATTTTGAAAATGTATTTTTTGGGATATCTAAAGTATGATAGAGTGAATAAGGAAGCTTTTGTAATTAATCTGATAATTGTATTAGTAAAATTTCACATACATATGTGTAAGTTTTCTAGCAAAAAAACATTTCTCAGTTACCCTTAAAGAATTAGAAAATGACTTCTCTACTATTCAGACTACTAATGGAAAAGCTGTAGACACTGTTCATCTGTGTCTTTAAAATCTTTAATTGATACAAAGGTCTTTTATCGCTGCGAAGGATAAGTCGCCGCTTCTTCCGCTCATGTGTATGTGCGATAACGCAGTGCTGTTTTATCATATTAGAGACATTTGTGTGTGTTGAAAATATTGTATAATGTTACTCTGTGCGTTCACTCGGTGGCTGCTATGACACTTGTTGCAATATTATTTAGAATATAATATTAATCTGGAGGACTTGTGTTGGTAAATGGCATTCAATTCATTTTAAAACATATTGTATTAAGGACAAAATGCTGTATTACAATAATTCGTTTACTGTCTATAAATGTCTCCAAACTGTTGCTCACCTGTCTATAAAACACATAATATATTAAAGCGTCTTTGGTGTTTCCATGGTTTCTACTAGATAAAACGAGGGTAACACAATACGATGCCACTGATATTTTAATCCAAAAATATTTGGATCAAATATATTAAGAAGAGACATGAAAATAGGGCTAAAAGGCTCCACGGGGTAAAAGGCACCTTTGGTTTTATTTTCCTCTATACCACTAGATGGCACAAAAAATTGATGACAAAAAATCAAAATGCACGAGGAAATTAGCGGAACAAAAGTGGGCATTTCTAAATTTGTGTTTTTTTTTTGGTTTGTTTTTTATTGATGGGTGTATAAATCACGCAATGAAAATGATCCCCTTCACCCGACCCCACCCTTAAACCCAACCCACTATGACGTGGGCAAATCAGGTAACAGTTGAAAACGACCCTCTGTTTATGACCACGCCCACAGATGTGGTAACGCCTATTACCAACCCGCAAAAACATATACTTGGGGAAATTTGGCTGATCTTCGACATGATCGCGGGCAGCAGCTCAAAGTTGCTCATTTGATAAAAAAAAATAATAATGTTATGTTGTAGATTTAATTAGCAAATAAGAGTTGCTAAAATGATTGAATATATTTTGAGTCTTAATGATTTTCAGTTCTGTTCAAGCTAATTAAAAGAACAGTTTTTCAATGATGGAAGAATATATAAAAGGTATTGAATGTGGGTTAAAAGCATAGACTGTAAAAAAATATGGATTTATTTCCTTGACATCACCATAGGATTCTGAAGAGCAGTTTTGAAGCGTAAAGTAGAGACAGCTGGCCGTCACCATCTTGGCAGCACGTCATCTCGCGTCATGCCCGGATAACAGAAAATGGGCAAAGAGGCGGGATGTGGGCGGAGCCGAGGTGATGCAATGACTACAGACAGCGGATAAATGACTATCCACCTGTCACTCAAAGTGGCCACGCCTTTAATTATAGAGAACTTTAAGGCTTTGTATAATGTAAACGAATGAGTTATAAAAAATTCACCCCCTCACAGTTTTAATGAAGGGGAAAAATCTGCGGGAGGTTGCCGCTTGATTAAAAGGCGCCGCTGTGGGCTAAAGTAGCCTAGAAATCTAGTGGCAGCAAATCTAATCTGCCGCGAGTGTCGTCTAGCAACTCTCAATTCACTTCTGAGCTGTAAACGCCAAACTCTGGTAGGGCCAATCACATCGTGTATAGAGTCGGTGGGCGGGGCCATGATGACAACGGCCCGAGTTGCCTTTGCGTGCTTCCAGAAACTGGCGAACGGCGGTCTTTCGAATCAGCTTTGACCGCGACTCTGGAAGACTTGGAGTTAAGCTTTTCTCTGAGAAAAGAACAAAAAACGGCACTGAAGTCATTCTTAAAAAGGGAAGATGTGTTCGGAGTTTTGCGGACCAAATACGGCAAAAGTTTAATCAGTCAGCGAGCTCTGCTTCACCTTCGTTGCTCTGGTTGGTTGTAGCGCTATCCTATCGCGTGCAGAGGGAGTTTGAAAGACAACCGTTTATCCCGCCCCTCGGATTGAGCCCTGTCTATGGTGAGTTTCCAGACCAAACATCTTGATGTGGGTCTGGCTTGTCAGGCTAGGGCTAAAGGCACATGATAATAAATAGTTAGCTGACTTTTCCAGCTGATGACATGACATGGTTAGATTCAGATGGGAAAGATCATATACTAAGTTGGATAATCACCAAATTTATAATGAAACCATAATATATATATAGGCCTACAGTATAGATGATATTAATAATGTCATATAATAAATTATAATTTATTGTTACTACTTTAAATCTATATTAAATTATTATGGGATCTCCTTCAATACTTTTAGAATAGGCTATTTACTTATTTGTATTATTTTTTTCGATATTTTTAAAATATTTCTATATTAACATACTTTAATGACAGCATATTTATTGAACAAAAAAAGTATTAATCAAAATAAACATCAAATAGTTTAAACTCTGATGAAGTGCTTGTTTCAAACAAGTATTAACATTATTAAAAACATTATTTTAGCTAAATTATTTGTATCAACACTGGTGCCTTCTACCCCAAGCCACCCCATACATTTAAGGACAGACTCAAATGGGCAGCACACTCAGTGCGCACTGCAGCACAAACACTAGAGGGCGCGGCGCTCTACAAGCTTAGGGCCACTGCAGGGAGGGACAGGAGGAACAATCGACTGAAAATGAGCGACAAGACCTCAGATATACAGCCTAACCAACAAATGCTTCGACTTTTGAGAGAAAATACATTAATAATAATTTTTAAAAATGTATGTTCAAAAACAACAGTTTATGTTGATCAGTCATTTCATGCCGTTATTTTGTAGTTCTGACGACACGTTTATCTTAGGCCTACTTTCCAAAATGCTGGCATTACAAGCGCCGTTTACTGTTAACATTTTAAGTTATATTCATTATTATCTAGCCATATGCTTGAGCATTTGCAGTTTTGTGTTTTGTAATGGTTTTAATAGCCTACATTTATCACAGAATGGCAACATTTATAGGCTATAGACACGTTAAAACATTAACGCAAATTGAATAGCACTGGACATCACAATAATGACAAAACTTTAAAAAATGAAATTTAATTGGCAATGAAAAAAATAACATTTATTTTAATGTTTTTATTAGCTTTCAACATCATTCACACCGCCCAACGGCTCTAGCCCCGCCCATTTGCGAAGTCCAGCCCACTTGGAGATCTCAGGGCTGCAGAGATACTAAATTACTTGATTTAACTGACCCGACCACATAAACTTAATCTAATGGATTTTACTGTTAATAGTCTAATAAACGACTTTCAGTGCCACTATCAGACTGGACACGTCTGGCATAATATAATATAATTTTATATAATATAAGTATACAGGCATAATCAACAGTGTATTAACATTACTGTAGGCTAAATTAGGCATTCTGAAAAAATCCTACTCGCTCTAAAAAAAGTGTTGCATTACTAATTAGCTTACTAATTATTTTCTAAATTCCATATCAACATTGACCAGGTAAACAAGGATAGACATTTTAAGGACTTTTTAGAAGGACTTTTCAGTCTATAAATCACCAACATTTACCATTGATTTACTGTAAAAACTCCATTAAATTTCGATGTTAAACCACTTTTGTGTTTTATATTGAATTGTTCTATAGTCTATAGTCCCATTTAATGCAGGTAAATCAGAGTAGGCTAATTAAATTAAAGAAAAATTAAGATTAATCCCTTAGTTTACATTTTGAATGGAAAGGTAATTAAATTACAGTAACTAAATGACTTAGTAATGCATTACACACAACACTGAGCCTAAACAGTCTAAACATAAATTCAACCATTGTTTTGTGTTAGAAATTTAGGACAATCATATCGAATTTTATTATATTATTAATGTAGACAAGTAGTACATGTATTTGTTATTAAGCAATAGCCATGTAGCTGACGTATATAGGCTTTAATATGTGTGTTTTTTCTCTCTCTCCTCATAAAAAATACACAGAAACTGCATTTTTATTCCACGTTTTTTCTAAATGCAACATTTCGCAGTCCCCCTCTAGTGGCCACTCGCTGCCCTGCGCCTCTGCGCTCACTCTAGCGGCGGGCGTGAGAATGTCTCCCGCCTACAGGCTTCTCTCTACACGCTCTGCATCTGTATTTGTCAGGCTCAAATCCAAGGGAGACGAACGAGGCGCCATCTTTCGTGCGTTTCTCCCTCCAACGACGAGAAAATGATCTCGAAACCGGTGGTCTGTGACACCTACAATCTGTAAATAAAGGCGTATATGAAAAGAACTCGTATCTGAGCAAACAATCGATTCATATTATACAAAAAAATATATATATTTGCTATCCATAATCCACTGAAGGGGACAGCAGCAGCAAGGTGTTGTCTAGTGTCGCCCATTTCGTGATTCCGGAGCCGATAACGAAAAGGGGTCCTGAGACCGGGTTGTTTTTCACGAAGCGGACACGGATATGGCAAAGGCGGTGGGGTTGCCTGACCAAACGGCTTATTTGGTGCTTTGGTGACATTATTGTGCTATTAAAGCCAAAGGTCGGTGGAATAGTTGCCGAAATTCCCTCGGATCGCGCGCTCGTCACGTGGTAGGTTCCTCCTTTTCTTTGTTAGTGGACGATCTCGAGCAGCAGCACTTATGTTACATAAACCTAATCCTGCAAACATATCTTAGCCTCTTGTTTGACTCCTTTTACACCATGAACTGTTGTATTTGCAAGAATATGATGTACAGTTGTATTTATGGGGCTTGTATAGTCGCTTCTCGTGCCTTTCCAAAACAGATTACTATCTAGTACTTTGTCATGCAATAAACGCATACGTGTTCTTTTGTATTATCTATTTCCCATGTTAATTATACTCCCATTTTTTGATGCTACAACACGCCGCCTCGTTTTTATGTACTCAACTTGACAGTTTGAAACCGGTTCTCGTTTAAATTGGTGGTTAAAATGACTTGCCTAACGCAATCAAGGACGTTTGAGAGCATGTTTAATGCTCCTGCTTACTGTACGGTGCCTGAATGCATTCAAATCAATTTGAGCCCATATGCAATGTATTTTATGAGCATGTAACTTACGTCCAGAGTCTGAGCTGAAATGCTCCTTCATTTATGCACGGAAGTGGTAACGTATGTGTTCATGTGGTCTGAAAATGTTGTTTTGGTTGTAAGAGCTAACGTAACGTTATGCATTTGCGTGTGAGCTTTTATGAACGAATTTAACTTAAATTTAATACATACTTCTGATTGTTGGCGTGAATCTGAAGTGTTTATTGTAAACGTATTTCTTGCATTATTTTCTGGAGGCGCTCGTTTCTTGAAAATCCCGCATTTATTTTATTTTATTTGAAATTACAAGCGCGAAGACGGAAACGTGGGTTCTTTACGTTACGCTCGCTTCGCCTCTTCTTTGTTAAACCTTAACCGGATTTGTCATGTTTACTACTTTGACATATTAACCTAGTTAGGATCTTCAAACACGAGAACCTGTCGGATAATAATTTTGTTTTAATGTTTATAGGTGCTCTCAGAAATCTGTTGCTAATTAAATATGACTAAAGTTCACTTTCGAGAAATATTAAAACATCGGTGTTCTAGAAAAAGCAGTGTTTATTCTACATAGCGCGGGGTCGCCCCCTCATGGGCACCACCATGTTGACATCACATGACCAGCCCATTTCATGCGATGTCACGCAATTGACCGTGTTACTGATAATATTAGCTTTATTAAAGGCGCAGTATGTAAGATTTTTGGTTTAACATATCCAAAAAACACCAGGGCAGGGTTTTGTTGAGTTATGTGTTTACATTATCCCAAATATTTCCAAGAATGTAAATCCAGAAAAATAAGCAATTTTAACCAGGACACTGGCAGTCTGTGTCACCTATCAATGACATCATACCCAAGTTACCCTCGATTTCTGGTTTTATTTTTGTAGAAACCATGGAAATACCAAAGACACTTTAATATATTATGTGTTTTATTGGACTGGTGAAAAACTGTTTGAATGCATTCATCAACAGAAAATGAATCATTGTTATATAGCTCAACACAGTCTTATTGTTTAAATCTGGTTTTCTCGATTTACCATGGGTACCATGTTTTACCATGCCTAATATCAATTTAACTTACTGCAGTGTGAACAAGTGTCTTATATCAGCCGCCGAGCGAACACTCACAGTTGCATTATAAAATTTTTTAACACACTCAAATGTATCGAATTTGATAAAACCGCTGTGTTCCCCCACATACGCATGAGCTGAAGCACGCGTCCTTGGCATAATAAAAGCTCAATGAAATCCAGGGGTCATCAAGCCACTTCGTTTTGAATAAGCCACCTCTAGTGGCGGAAAATTACATATTGTGCCTTTAATAATATATTTTTCATGCATTATCAGCTTGTGCTTACAGTGAATAAATATCTCTTGCTGAGACAAATGAAAATAAACAGCTTTTGTGTAAAGCTGCAGCAGTTAGTAAACAGATATCATTTATCACCACTGGTAGTATTGGGTTGAATAAAAGCCAGCTTAACTTAAAAACCTTGAGTATGATTGTCATGCGAGACTGCTGCCAATTAGTATCATTAGTAAAATTAAATGCCATACTTAAGCCTCTTCTGTCATGTCAGTATACTTCCTTTGGTATTGCAAAGGCTATTAAATGTAATTATGATGCAACATAGCAGTAAAACACTCTAATGCTAATGTTGAGTTATGGTATTTGTAAGGCGGTAATTCATGAGCAGAACCTTCTACATGTACTCATGAAGAGATAGTCTCTTATCTGTTGAGGCCTAAAGGCATATCCCTAATTCCGTTGACACAGATGGTCCGCTGAGGAGGAGGGGACAATGAGGAGGCTTGCTCTTACATAAGCTTGAATAGAGTAGGTCCTTCCCGATAATGGTCCCCTCTCAGTTGAGGTCAATGAGTTTATTAAGGTGAAGCGCACCAGAGCATATAAATTCATGTTCTAGAAGTGATGATAAAAACCGATTCCCGTTTGTGTTAATTCACATCTCGTCATCATCTGGCATGTATTTATTTTTAATTTAGCTGGTGTATTGAGACTAAAATGATGAAAATCAATATGGCATCACAACTGATCCAATTACTTTTTTTGATGTACATTCCTGGTCTAAATTTGAATGGTTCAACAGTGCATGTTGTTCCAAGGTGTTTCCCTCCAAAAACTAATCTTGTTGGGACTATTGGACTGAGGCTTCAGTTGTGTTTCAGCTATTTTCCTCATTAATTCCCCTGAAATGTGATGCTTAAAATGAGCCCTTTTGTAAGAGGGGGTGGGTATATCCATTTAATATACTGTTTCAAACATAAAGAGGTAGATTACAGAATTGCAGCGGGTTGCAAACTGTTATATGGCTGTTTTTTTTGTTTTGTTTTTTGTTGTTTTTTAAGTGTTAGACATTAAATGGTTAGACTAAATGGCTTGTCTTTCCTGCAGGTTATTATTAAAGGTTAATGAATAGTTGGGTTAGGAATGGCTGAAGAAACTTGGATTGAATTTTGGAGAAGGAATATCGTCCAGAGATTGAGGTTGGGTTTCAGCATATGTAGGCCTCCACAATTTCAGGCTCAAAATGAGGCCTTGAGGCTCTGGACCTTGTTGTAAGAACCTTTTTAGTTAGATAAGGAAACTTGTAGTAATAATGTCCTCACACAATTCAAGCCCAACTAATTAAATAACCTTTTTCAGTCATAAATATGCAGATTACAGAAGTGCAATGGCTTGTTTTCTGGGCGATGTGTGTCTCCAGGAGGTTATTAATGAATAGTTAGGTTAAAGACAGGGGAAAAAATGGGTAACTCTATGTATAATGCATTTTAAAGGTCTTTAAGATGTATGTTATAATGTACTAGAGCTGCAACTAATGATTATTCTTCCGATTAGTCGACTAATCTAACGATTCTTTTTCCGATTAGTCGACCAATCTAACGATTATTTTGATTACAATAAATAATTAATCTAATGTTCTTTTTTGTAATTAGCTCATGAATCCTTTGGATAACTTTAAAAAAAAATATATATATATAAGTACAACTTCTAATGTAATATTTCAACCTTTAATATTTTTCAACCAATGTGGTTGAAGCTTTTACAGTATAAAATAATAGAGGCAAAGAAAATAATTTTACTATGGTAAATATGAGTTTATGATAGCGTTTATAATTAAACCACAGTAGCCATAAATTTACAGTTGTCTGAGACGTCATGAAATGTTCTTTAGCATCACAAACCATGAAATGTAGTCAGGGTTCTGCTATGGTTTAACATGGTTTCCAGAGATCTGGAGCTGATTCGGGGTAGCTCGGTGGTTTGTGACTGTTGTCTCGCGGCGCGCTGTCTTTTAAGGGGCCGTTCACATATCACGTCTTTTGCGCGCTCAAGTTCATTATTTACAATGTAGGAGCGCGTTAAGCGCGCTCATAATGGAAGCGACACGCTCGTTTTTTCCAGGCGTGTCCGCTCCGCATCAAGTTAAAAACATCTCAATTTTTCAGAATGTCGCAAGCGCAAGAATATCAGACCTGAACCAGGAAGTTGGTCTCCAGATCACACGGAAACCAGTTAAACCGTAACACCGGAGAGAACGCCGAGATGTTTACCTTTGAAGTGCTCGCGCATCGCAGTTGTGCTGCCGTGGTACGCCATATCGGTTTTGCAAAGGGAACAAAGGGACATTTTATTTGTCCTCTGTTTAAAGTATTCCCATACTTTTGATAACAGTGGTCTCAGTTTTTGTGATAGAATGCAGCTTTCTCCATTCCCCCGTAAGCCATTACGCGAGATGTAAACAAACAGTGTGACGCGTCGACGCATTTCACATACGTCAACGTATTTTTATAGTCGACGTAATCGATGACGTTGACGCGTCGTTGCAGCACTAGAATGTACTATATCTTTTGACAGATAATTGTAACCAAAGTTAAATGCATGCATAGTATCTGCAATATCTTGTTGTATCTGAAATTGGTTGGTTGTCATGTTTTTAACTCATACTTTCTAAAGGTGTAGGCAAGGAATAGATTAGTATTATAACTGTGGTTGCACTGTAGTTATTTATGTGACCATGTGATGGTGTATTACATTTGATATTATATTTTGGGGCTTTCGACAGGGGGTCGAAATATATATATATATATAATATATATAATATATATATATATAAATATATATATATAAAGGCTTTAAGTAAAGTGTTTCCAAAATCTTCAAATCCATTCATTTTCAAAATATTAATATTAGCAGTCTTCTTAATGTCTTGTTTGTCCTTCGTAGCCAGGCTGTAGGTGGCCTGGAGTGAAGGTCTGGAGGTGCAGGCTGCATGGCTGCGATGGCGCCCGCTCTGACTGACGCCCCAGCCGAAGCCCGCCACATCCGCTTCAAACTCGCCTCTCCCTCATCCACCCTGTCCCCCGGCAGCACCGAGAACAACAGCAACGCCAGCAACATCCTCATCTCCGACTCGGTCTCGGACTCTGCCGGGGCTCACAGCAACGGCAAGTGTCACGTCGACGTCGACGACGGACAGAGCTTCGCCCATTACCACAACGTCAAGTGTCAGGAGCAGGACCCCCTGTCGAAAGCCCCATCTCTGGGCAAACTGGCACCTTACTTGTGCTCGGATGTCACATCATTGCCCTCGTCCATCAAAGTCAAGGAGTCGCTGAAGCTTCAAGGTGTCCTCAAGCAGTCAGTGCTAAAGAGCCACGGCCTGCTGAGCGGCTCCATATTCCCCAGCGCCGCTGCAGGCAGCGACTTCCTGCTGCGCAAGCGCCACGCCCTGGAGCTGACTGGAGGTCAACTGAAGAGCCTTGTCAACGGTGGCGGAGCTGGAAGTACCATGGTGCCTGTGAACGGACTCTCCAAGAAAGTGGCCGTCCCTAGTGCCGCGGTGGCTGAGAAAGGCAGTGTGGCCACAGTGAATGGAGACAGCAACCAGCCTTCCACCAATGGGGAAGCGTTGTTATCCGTGTCCTCAAAGTCCGTCGGTACCTTTACAGCCAGTGGACAGAACGGCGACGTGAAGCCACAACAGAATTTGACACCCAGCATTCAAGGTGTGTCATCACATAGGGAGCTCACTGCTTTGTCTGAGGTTAAAGCAGAACCGGAGAGTCCCGTTGGTGGAATGGTTGTCGACACAAACAGTAACAATATTGTTGGCCTTGAAAACTGTCCCTCATCCCGTAGCTCTTCCCCAGTTCATGACGACTCAAATCTACCAACACCCAACCTGGAGGCTCTGCTCAGGGATCGGGTTCAACAGAGCCAACACAGGCAAACGGACATCGAAAGCCGCCTGCTGCGTCTTCGCAAGCGGCTGCAGGTGGTGCAGGCCAAGCAGGTGGAAAGGCATTTCAAACAGCAACTTTCTGGTTTCCTGGACCGCACTCTGACCCCGACGTCTAGCCGTAGGGCGGAGCCAGGAGCGTGGAGAGGGTCTCGCGCTTCTGTGGACACGCACGCACATAATTTGAATCGTTTTTTGAAGGGTGGCAGGGTGGCCTCGGAACTGGAGCGACTGCATCTCAGCGGCAGCACACATTTACTCGCCACGGAGACCCAGTTTGACTCAGATGCCACTGAGAGCAGTTCAGGAGGAGAGAGCGACGTGGAAGAGGAGGAGCTCGCCAGGGTGGATGTGGACCAGTGTCATGTTAAACTGTAAGTCAAACATTTGTTTTCAGAAAGAAAGTCAGCA
The DNA here is from genome assembly GCF_024679245.1 of Pseudorasbora parva. Classification (NCBI taxonomy): domain Eukaryota; kingdom Metazoa; phylum Chordata; class Actinopteri; order Cypriniformes; family Gobionidae; genus Pseudorasbora; species Pseudorasbora parva. The sequence continues at coordinate 6,060,436 of NC_090192.1, forward strand.
TGAAATGGAGATTTGTTATTGTGAATTATTAATTTGTGCATCTGCCTCCAGTCAGTCTCACCCCCACACGTCAAAATCCAATCAACAACCACGCCCTATATATTTTCTCTTTTCTCAGATAATACATTGAACTCAGATGTATCTCACAATACGGAAGAAAAGATCTGCTGCTACTTCCTATTAAAAGTTCGGTCACATTTTAGATTAGGGTCCAAATCTCACTATTAATTCTGACTATTGCCTCAATAAACTCCTAATTACTGCTTATTAATAGCTAGTAAGATAGATGTTAAGTGTAGGTATTGGATAGGATTAAGGGATGTAGATTAGAATATAGTCATGTAGAATAAGTAGGGGTGTCACAATGCAAAAATGCAATATGTATCGTGGATATTGACAATCTGTATTGTGTATAGTTCACCTCAAATAAAAATGACTGTGTGAGAAGAAGTTCAAGTTTATTAGAGTTTTAGTGTCAGTACACTAAGCTACTTTATGCAGCTCTGGAAAATATTAACAGACAACTTAACACTGAGAAATCAATCTTAAGTGGTCTCTTTTTTTTCTTCCAGAGCTTTATAATGTTAAATATAATAATGTGTAAATGCAATGGGGAGTATTTGTGGGTCCTGATAATGGCAAATGTTTTATATTATCATCAGCATGTGGCCTACATTATTTTAATTGTATCTAGTCAGTGACAGAGTGCAAGCATAAAAGTCTAAGCCTATTAACTTCCACGCACAATGCAATACCAAATGTAGCATTTTAATAAACAGTAAACTTTTGTGATAATCTTTTACCATAGAGTATCACAGTAATATCACATGATGAGTTCAGTATTGCGATGTGTATCGAATTGTGACATGAGGGTATTTTTACACCCCTAAGAATAAGGCATTAATATGTGCTTAATAGGTGCTAATAAACAGCCAATACCCTAGATATATAAGTAACTAGTTAATAGTAAGAGTTGGACTCTAAACTAAAGGGTTACTAAAAGATCTACTAAAAGTAAGCTCCCAGTGAGCCGCATTTTTGCAAACTTCGTACAAGTAATTTTAAAACTGATTTTCTGTAGATTTACTTTTTTATGTATTTAATGAATTGGATTTGTTACTATTAGTCACTATTCTTTCTGGAATTTCCTTTGGAACGAGGCTGTTAGTTGTCCCAAGTGACGTACTATGTACTGTGTACTCTAGTGCATGAATTGTATAAGGCTATTTTGGCTCCTGCGCTACATAAGAACAGCTGCGATGGTTGAGTGCACAAAGTTCCACAGTTATTTTTTTGGTTAATTAAGTGCAACATCTGGCAATTTTTTTTTGGGGGGGGGGGGGGGGGGGGGGTGGTATGTGAATTAGTCACACTGTTTACATACAAAATGGCATGGAACAGTGCATGAATGTGACGCAGCTTTTAATTTAGTCTCATCAAACCATTGCTATCATGAAGCTGGCACGTTACATGTGCTGTTCACAGGAGTCCCAAAGGAGTGTGGGGGGCATGTTTGTGACTCTAGGCCTGTGTGTTCATCCTGAACCTTGTAGAGAGTCACTGTTAATTTCCACTCCGACTTTGTTTGTACAGTGAGATCATAGATCTTGTTGTCATAACCGAGTCTAGTCTGAAGTCATTTCGGCTGTCCTCCTCAGCTGTGGACTTACTTGAAAACTTAAGCGAGGTTAAATTTCCTGCTTGGCCCCTGAGGGAGAGTCTGATTCATTGTAGGTGAAAATAGCGAGGGTGAAACAGAGAACCCTGATGTTTTGGTTAATATTAAAATCAAAGTAAACCCCAGGTGATAAATACAAAAACTGTTTTTCTAGCCGTTTCACTTTCATGTGTAATTTTTGTTCCTATATCCTGTGTTCTTACGCATACAGAGCACAGAACAACAGTGTAAGCATTGTTTGCTCTGCCTAACAGAAACACACACATTTCTTACACATTTCTGACCAATATGTGTATTTAGATATTCTGGTGCTCAAATCCTGTTGCTTTGCGGATCAGCCCATTGAGCATTTAGATTCATTTTGACCATATTTTATCTGATTTAATATTTAGGGAGATAACATAGGATGAGGATAGAAAGCGATGGTAGGTTTTTAGGTTGATTTATTAATGGGAGCTGTTTTAAAAGGAGCCGTTTAGCAACTTGCTGAGCTAGCTTTGCACCTTTGACCTAAATAATCAGGCATCCGTGAATGCAGATTTTGGATGTCAAATTCGAGCTCACTGAAACATGTCCCAGTTTGACTAAACGGCACGATCACATATGCCTGAATCTGTTTCTGGTGTGTGTTTGCTGGCTGATCCTGGTCTAAATAAGTGTGTGTGTTCATGGTTGTTGATTTTCAGTGCCGTTTCATCATTTGCAAGCAACGTTCTCTGACTAATCTTTCTGGGCACACGCTTATGACATCACGGTGTGACGGTTGGGAAATTGGAGCATGAGGAACTGCTGCTTGTTGACCTCTGACTGCAGTTAAATCAAGATGAATTTAAACTTTGTGCATCCAAGGACATTGATCCCAAACACCCACACTTATTATTGGAAGCTTTTAATGGAACACAGCTGCTATGCAAATGGACGATTTCATTTTACTGCAATTAAAGACCACTTTAATCCACTGAGAGCTGGAGTGACTGCTGTTTAGTGCTCTGTAGAGATTTTCTTTTTTCCCCAAAATGCTTCATTTATTGAAGAAAAAAAAAGTATGTTTTGAGATTGTTTATTGGCTGATGATGATGATAGTGTGGGTGAATCTCACAAAGACATGCTCAGGTCATGTTTCACTTTAAATTCAAAAAGAAAGAAATAAAATTTTTGCATATTTTGCATAAACTTTTTTTGCATTAAGTTAAATCATTATGTTTTAAAGGGATAGTTCCCCCCAAAATGAAAATGGTCATCATTTAATCCACCCATGTCATTCCAAACCTGTAGAGATGTCATAAGTAGGGATGGGTATTGTTAAGTATTTAACTGTATTACTACTCTTACCGATACTGCTTATCGATCCGGTACTTTAACTGTATTCTTATCGGTACTTTTTGAGATTTTTATATATATATATATATATATATATATATATATATATATATATATATATATATATATATATACACACACACACACACACACACACACACACACACACACACACACACACACACACACACACACACACACACACACACACACACACACACACACACACACACACACAAATACACAAATACACAGTGCTTTCATTTCAGGAAGAATTCTAGTAATCAAATGTAAAATAACACTGCATAGTTTATCATAAATAGCCTAAATTAATACTTATTAAAGCTGAAGTTATTCATTCAAGAGCTGTGAGTGATTTTCTCTTTGCATTTGGTTGTTTAATTCGCAGTAATTCGTCAGCATGTTTATTTACACCGCTGCCTCTTTAAGACAGATGTGCAGATCTATAGGTGACTGGTAATAGGAAGATGCACTACATTTTCTCCCAACTATCCATAATAACTACGTCCATTTTAGACACAAACTGTGTTGTGTTTAAGAGACTCCAAGTCGGTCATTTTGAGATAGATGTTTGTGTACATTTGATCGTTTAGACGCGAGTGTGAAACCGAAAGTGTAATTTGCTCGTCTCGTTGCCGGCTGTTTCAGAGCGCGCGCGCCAACTTGGGAACAATCTCTTGCACACATTTTTGTGCTTTCAATCGCTCTTTTTATTATTAAACACGTTCCACAATTTACCAACAGTGGCTAGACTGTATTTTACAACGATCACTGATCGTGCTGATTCTGTCATTACGTTTGAGTTTTATGGAGAAATGACAGCGTAGGCTACTGCTGCAAAGGGAATTAAGTTGCGCTAGACATAAATATTATTATTATTAAAATCTTTGGAAGCCAAAATCTAAAATAAAATCAGACTATTACAGATCTAAAGTGTAACCAGGCTATGCTTGAATGTTTAGTTCTCTCTTATGCTTCTCTCTCTCTCTCACTCACTCACTCACTCACTCACTCACTCACTCACTGACAGCAAAACCGATAACGTCCGAGCTTATCGATACAACGGTCTTTCAAATTTCACCCCCGGGGCCCATTTAATACCGGTTTTCGGTACCCATCCCTAGTCATAAGTAGTACTTCAGTACTGAAATTTAAAAAATGTGACTCTACCAGCATTTCCCGTATTACCGAGGATGTTCGGTACCCGCAGTCACTTCCAAATTTATTGAAGCGCAGGGCTCCAGAATAAATAGCCGTATTATATATATATATATATATATATATATATATATATATATATATATATATATATATATATATATATACATATACATACATACATACATACATACTAGTGTCTGAGAATATTAAACTGCAAAATACTATTAAAATATTAATCCTTCATGTTCTGCGTCTGTGTGAATCAGTGGTGCAGATCTGTAGTTTCATTTGCAGCTCATGTACGCAAGATTGACACTCGCTGTCATTTGCTAGCCTCTGCCGTGTCACCATATGATTACATGAACGCATAAACCGTCACTTCATGAGCATTTACTGTTTCATTTGAGAACTGTCATATGAACACAAACTCAAAATCCTTCACGGTTTAACTTGAAGAAAATATATTAGGCTACTGTTGTACAGTAGATTTAGCTACGTTTCTATGTAATAATAATACTAAAAAATCTTACTACTAATAATAATAATTATGCCTAGACATAAGCACTGTTGTCCTAGGTTGCTTATTTTTCACTTGATCTTTTTTTATGAACAATTTTTACTTTTAAACAGTATGTAGCCTTTACATGTTTACTTATGATTATCATCGTAAATATTAAACTAATTGAATTGAATATATTTTTTCCCAAATTGTTATATTTTACTGTATTGTGGTACAGAGAATTGTAAAATAATGTTATTGGTACCAACTACTGGAATTTTGGTATTGTGACATCCCCACCCGTAAGACCTTCATTCATCTTCAGAACACAAATTCAGATATTTGTGATGAAGCCTGAGCGCTCTCGGACCTGTTTAATTAACACTGTCTTCTGTGGAACATAAACTCCATACAATGGAAGTCAGTGTTCACCAAAATGGTTTGATTTATCAAGACTCTTTTATGCAGAAGAAAGGTTTGGAACAACAGTTTGTAGCAGAAATACAGTAATGCGTTTTCATTTATGATGACACGAAATTCAGTGGTTGTGAAATATAACCCTACATATTCTTGTCATGAGTTTCACACATAAATGTGAGAAAGAGACAAGCTAATCAGGAAGTGCCTTTTTTGATCTGTTAAAGACGAGTATTCGTGTATTTGTTTGCGTTTGGGAAATGCGATCCAGATCGAGTCCTTCATGTTTAAACTGTGCCTGTCATGTTCACTGGTGTTGTGTTTTACATTTATAAAAATAGTTTAGTCTTTCATAATATCCCCAAATCTGCTGTTTTATGAAGCCACTGAAGCTGATATATTTTAGGTATGATGTTTGGAAATGTAAACCTTCATAAACACTTGTCATGTTGTCAGGCCTTTTTATGATTTTCCTTTTTTTCCGTCCTGCTGTCGTCTCTCTTTCATGTCAGTATCTCTCTCATTGTTGAGTCTTTCTTCTCCATTGTCTCTCATGTTCTCCTCCCATTCCCTCTGTCTGAGCCGAGCCCACTCGTGTTACGTAACCTTTTCCTCTCTCACTTTCTCAGACGCTCTTTTTTTTTCCACTTGCATTCCTCCACCCCTTTTCACCATTTCCCACCCATAATTCCTCTGCATTTCTCTGCCAGACCTAACCACCTCAAATTCTTTTCTTTTTATCCCCTCTTTCGTTTACGCCATCCATCTGTTTCCTTTTTGCTCTCATCCTTGTGCATGTTTTTGCATCATGTCTCAAGAAATACATCTGTGCTTCAATTCTTTTAGGTTTTTATATTTCCCCCTCATTCTACAAGCCTATGCTTACAGCTAGAATGGCTGCACGATTAAATCTAATTGCAGTCTAATTGATCTGAATTAGGGATGTGACAGTAAAGCAATTTTCCCACCAGTTAATCGATGTGTGGCAATACCGGTATCACTAAATAACAACTTATTATAGTATATATAGTTATGGGCCGATTTCTAAACAAAGCTTTCTTAAAGCATCGGCGCTTAATGAATCAGCATAACGATTCATGATTCGGATCGCGTGTCAAACCGCCAAACTGCTGAAATCACGTGACTTTGGCGATCCGAACCATGAATCGATACACTGATTTATAACCATTCAAAGCTTTGTTTTTAAAATCGGCCATCACTATATAAGTTGTTATTTTGGAGGGGGGTTTTGTGCACAAAAACTATTCTCGTTGCTTCGTAAGATTATTGCGGAGCCACTGTAGTGAGATGGGCTTTATAACGACGTCTTTAGTGCCTTTATGGGTCTTGAGAGAGGAAATGACATTGGTGTCAATGAAGGCCTTTCTGAACCATCAGATTTCTACAGAAATATCTTTATTTGTGTTCTGAAGATGAACGGAGGTCTTACGGGTGTTGAATGGCATGAGGATGAGTAATTAATGACAGAATTTTTATTTTTGGGGGAACTAACCCTTGAACATGTAATATGTATAACGTCATCATTTTCACAGATTGGCAGTTTTATTGTTTACATAACTTGTGCCCCTATTTTTGAGAATTTTCTGAAAACGACATACCCAAATAAAAATGTCTGCAGCTCTTAAACCCTATGGTGTATATTCATAAATCTGGTCTTTTTTTAAATTAGACACTTGAAATATTGTTACCCAAGAGTCATAATAACTCAAAATTGTATAGGAACAAAGTAAAACAAGGGGAAATATGCATGTAAGTGACTCACGTTTTAATTCCCTTAGGGCAAAATTTATGAGATTTCAATGTTGAGGCCCTGAAAATAACCTAAATATAAAACTGAACGTCTGATCATGTTTTGATTCAAATTTGAGGATGATGCCTTTAGAAATGTAGCTTCTATAAGCTTTAATGTCAAAAAAGACTAGGCGTCCTGTCAAAAAGGCCATTTATTTCAAAACATCTGTAATTGTAAAGAGTAGTTTTTTATTCAAATAAATCTGCAATAAACTTCTAATTATAATGCATTTACAGCCCCTGAAAAACTAAAGCAACTATATACAGAATTTACAAAGTGTAAAAAACTCATTTAATTGATAAAAACAGTCCCAGAATCTACGCGCTGGGATTAGGTGTGTGCGCAAAAACTGGCAGGGCACGCTGGTGCCATGAAGACGAGATATATTCAGTCCATGCTTACATACACTGCGCAAAATAATGTCTTTTGATTGGTTACTATGTCCATCAATCAAAACATTGCTGGCTAGGCATTGATTGCGTTTATCCAACGAAAACCATGGGTGCTTTGACTGACAGCTTTCGGAGCCAGTAAATCGCTTCTTATATTATATATATATGATGACCAATCAGAGAGCCAGTGATTGAAGCAGAGACACCTGGGATTGTTTAATATGAGAGGAACAGTCCAACATACAGGGTAGATCGTCAGAATAATGATTAGAATCCATATTTCATTGAAAATGGACATGATTGTTTACTCTAACTCAAAAAGCTCATGCAAACAAAGGAGTATTTTTAGGTTTTTTCCCCATTTTTTGCTGTTTTGGATTAAAAAGGAGATGCATTTTGAAGAGTGGACTCTTGCACGGACATGTGAGGTTGCTTCGTGGATTTGTCCAATCTGATCGGCACAATAGGAGATTAAAGATGGGTACCTTGTTTAAAATACTAATGTTTAAATCATTTGTGCTTCAACATTTAATTTAACCCTTTCCTCTCAGGTGTATTTATTGCAAAAATGAGTTCAGAACATGAATCTTGAGTGTTTTAGCTTTCAATTGATACATAGTTTTATGATAGTTGATTGAATAGTTTGTATAAAACAAAAGTAAATAAAAGTAGAGACACGCCCACTTGCGTGAACAAGTCAAGACTTGCGTTAACAGGTAACAAAAAAACACTGTGGTCATGTAAATGAGCAGCCAGAGCGCATGGTTTTACTTAATTAGTTGAACATTGTGTCGTGTTTACAGCCCCGAAGACTTCACTTGTTTTATTACTGGATGAATCAGCGTTTTTGAACGAATCTTGTGAATGATTCAATGACAAATAATTATTATTTGTTTTACATTAACTTGTCGCCACCTACTGGTGGACCGGTGTAATTGATAAAATTTGGAGCGTCAAGTTAGTTTCAAAAGGTGATCGCTACTGAAGACATCAGTGTTTATATCTGAACTATAAACCTTTATCCCAGTAACTCTGTGATGATATGAATGATTGTAAGACAGAAATGACATTGTGTGGTTAATGATACCCCTCCCTCTGGGTCATCAGCTGTGTGAACACAAATTGTACTGTTCCGCTATGATTTTTAAAAGGTTTAATAGACATCGCTGAATCATTGACATTTAGGAATAAGTTCGCCTGGGTGTTTGAATCGAGATTGTGATCTTTTAACGATTAATCGTGCAGCTCTAACACATTCACTAGCATTCATGTCAAAACTGAAGTATTCTTTGTGCTTTAGATTTCTTCATAAAATCACATTTCACGGTGCATTGTCAAGTCTCCCATGCAGAGTCATTTATTCAGGTTTTATTTCAGTTAGCATACTGCATTAAAAGGCAACTGCCTATGCAGGCGGTGGACAGCAAAAAAAGCTCATTAGAATCACTAGTCAAATAGTTGTATCGTAGAAATGCATCCCTCCCTGTTCTAACTGCTTTCATTCTGGCTTTAACCTTTAATACACCGTAACCCTGGATCTGTATGGGTGAAAAATAACAGGCAGTCCTCCATGTAAAACAGTTTTTATAAGCCAACTTGCATTTATCTGTGTGTTGTTCATCCAGTCTCTCAGTCTGAAACCCAAGAACAAAGGCAGCAGAACATTCATGCTAAATGACTTTGTCTTTGTACTCCCTCCATCAGCTCAATGTGATTTATGAAACACAATTACGAGATGATTCACTTCACAGCAGGCACAGTGAGGGAGGACGACTCCTTTTGTTGTCCTCCCCGTCGTCCAAAACACACACGTGCACGAATGGAAGAGTAGACTGACGAATGACAACAATCAAGCAATTGTTATATAGTGAATCACAGTTAAAGGGACAATCACACTACACGGACCGTTAAAGAACGCAACACACACATCTCGCGGTCATCCTGTAGAATTCAACCAATCAGATGATTACTTTCAGAAAAAGTGTGCCATATGCATCAGACGTTCAGCCAACGGTCCGTGGGCTAAGACTACTTCCTGACAAATAGACCCCATTTCACATTTCCGGGTTTCACAGAAGCATAATTCGTCATAGTTGGGGAAATTTCTATAGCGGGGAATGAGAGACTAACATTAAATATATTTTTGTGTTCCCATTTGCTGAAAAATCAAAACAAAATCTACACAGTGTTTTCACGACTTTCAAAAGAAGAAAAAAAATGGAGAGGGACTGATAACGGTAATCGGAAGAGAGAAAAACATAACTTTTACTGTCTCTCCCATAGATGCTGTATTAAAAACACCCTTACGGCGGCATAATCTAGTTTCTTGTAATTTATTGCAAAGGTATAATACTAAGTAAAAGAAAATATAAAAAAGTGGCACGATTTACAATATTGACGACCATTAAAACTTCCATTTATATGCATCACAAATGCAAGCTTTCATATTTCACTGCGTTCCAAAGTTCGGTGAAATCTGACCTGCAAGCATTACAAAAATTACGCCGCAGAGCGTGACACCACGACTGTTGCTGTGTCCCAAGACATTTTGCATGCTCAAAGTTTAGTCTGACACCCCTATACTGGGCTGCTGATTAAATTGGTCATTTTAAATGGATCCGAAATCACCTTGGGTTTTGAAATTCTACTACATAGAAAGGATAATGTACAGTCAGTCAATCAAATAATCTTAGGGTGCGTTCACACTTGTAGTTCGGTTCGTTTGGTTAGTTTGGTCCGGACCAAAAAACAAAAACAAACATAATAGTCCTGGTCCGCTTAGCGTTCACACGGGCATTTTTAACAGCGAACCTAAAGTTACCGAACCAAAGGCACAGGGAGACGCTCACAACCTGATTGGTCGGCTTATATGACGTAGGAGCTCGCTTACCGAACATTCAAAACAATGCTGTGTGCGGATTACACGCGCGGGCATTATTTTTTACCAGAGAACTCATGAAGAGCTCATGAAATGTTCACAACATTCAAAACAACGCTGTGTGCTGGATTAAACGCGATCATTTTATGCGTGTAACACATATGGCATTATTTTTTACCAGAGAACTCATGAAGAGCTCATGAAATGTTCAAAACAACGCTGTGTGCTGGATTAAACGCGGTCATTTTATGCGTGTACATGTGGCATTATTTTTACCCGCTGAGAACTCATGAAGAGCTCATAAAATGTTCAAAACATTCAAAACAGCAGCAGGATATCCTGTTGTGCAGAGACGGCCGTTCTGTCGTCTGTACCTGCTAATAATGGGCAACACAGGAACTTTGATGAGAAGAGCCAGGTATGCTTTTTGTGTGTTTTTTCTAGCATTTTCGAAACATGCTCGTCAGACCAAATATTGATGAGGCTCTTCCTCGTTGCTCTACGTTTGCCCTCTAACGTTAAAGTTACTCATTTTGGATAACGTACACCGATCTTTCCGCGTCGTCAAATCAGCTGCATTATGCGTCGCATCTTGTGACATTATACGTCCGGTTTTTGGTCCGTTTACATGTCTTTGGTCCGTGTTGCGTTCATATATCAATCGAACCGCACCAGAGTTCGTTTGGAAGCCGACCGAGACCCATCTTTTTAGCGGTCTCGGTCCGCTTGTTTGGTGCGCACCAGAGTTCGGGTGGCAGCGTTCACATATGTTCAAATGAACCGCACTAACCGAGCAACCGCACCAGGGTTCGTTTTAATCGAACCAAACATGACAAGTGTGAACGCACCCTTAGTTAATAGAGTAGATGTACACAAAAAAGGTAGACATTTGGAGAGAGAAAAAAATCTGTGTTGATTTGAATTTAAATTGATGTGTTTTGTGAGGAGAGACAACAGCATGATACTGAAGACTTGCCGCAACTCAATCAATCATACAGTCATTGTACAAAAACATTTGACCTCAGGTCAGAACTGAGTAATATTTTCAATTATCCTATATGTGCTGGTGGTTCAACAGTGCACATGTATATTTCCACTCCATTTATCTTTCTTACGGCGAGTTGCCGGGTTCCACGTGGGCAAATATAATATATATAATATAGTATAATAATGTTTATTTTTAGCCCCTTCAAGAACCCAAGCTCTATCACAATGGAGTACAAGAGTATAATCAATTACAATCAGATAGATAGTCAGCCTGTTCATTAGAGCAAATAAACAAGCAGATGTACAACAAATCACTAAATAGACAACAACAACAAAGAAGTTATAGAATCAAAGAGAACATTAATACAATAAGTACTCATGTAGCATAATATGAAGAAATCTGAAGGTGAGAGAAAGATAATTATGTACTGAACAAAGAGAATAGATTATAGAGAATGGTTTTAAGTTGGCACTTAAAAATCTGGAGAGTATGTATGTTACGAATATTCAGGGGCAGCTTATTCCATAATTTAGGCCCAATAACACTAAAAGCCCTTCCTCTCACATTAGAGCGTTTAAACTTGGGTACGACAAACATATTTTCATTGCTGGATGTGTGGGTCCGGGGCAGGAACATATGGTTGGACTAACTCGGCAAGGTATTGTGGTCCAGGGCCAGTATGGCCGTATGAGGCGGTGCTCTGTGCATACTGAGGCATGACAGTGGGAATGTGCTGAGAGGGACGTTTACCATGAGATAGTGGTGTGCTTTTGTGTAGGAGTGTACCGATCGCACTACAGGAGTGTCATGAAACCCTGATAGACCAGCATGGGCAGCCAATGTCATGTCTGTAGTCACAATACTGTCCCATCACACAAATATACACCTTGCTGAGGAATGCTCTCTTTCAAATGTTGACTAAAATCTAGCACTACACAGATTTTGGTCAAATGAAAAGCTTGTCCTCCCCCTAAGCTATTAAACCTTCCAACTAGCAATGGAAAATCATGTATTGTAATCGTATATAAACGGGTAGACGCACAAAAAAGAGTAGAGCAGTGGGGACAATAGACATTTTGGATTATTTTCTGTTGTGGTTACACTCACATGACTCAGCAGTGGTGTGTCTTCATGAAATATGATCATTTTTATGCTGTTTTATTAACCTGTGCAAGTTTATTCCGTTTAAGCGTAATACGATAAATTCAAGATAAATTGATCTGTCAGGTGTTTTTTCTCACAATTGTTCTTTTTTTCCTGCTTTTTGTGCTTTTCTTTGAGTATTTCACAGTTTATGTCAAAATGTGTTTTTTGTCGAGTATTCATGTAAACAAATTTGTAAACATTTGGGATAAAATCAGATGAGTACAGGTATATTGGATCTGTGCGTTAGGTCTCAAAGTGACAGAAGCCTCATATTTATGTTACTCTCTTTTTTTAATGTGAATCAAACAACAATAACAAAAAAATAGAAAATCACTCACTGCTCTTGCCTAAATAACTTTTGCAACCATTTTCCATTTGATCATTCAATATCTGTAGTATTTAATATGCATTATCACTAGATTATTACTAATGTTAGGTAGACCTCTCTTTATTTCATTTGTATCTTTGTTCTAATTTATTTTTTTGTCCTTTTACTTGTAATTAGATTCTGTGTTCGATTATATTATTGACTGTTTACTTGTCTTTGGTAAACTTTTTGCTTACATTAATTAGTCTAGTTTTGTGTGGAATGTGTAATTGTGACATTTTAATATCATCTGAAATATTGCCGTCTTAACCTTATTTCTGGTAAAAAGTAACTGCTTATTGTGTAATAAAAATGCTTCCATTGTAAGAGATATTTTGGTCTTATCGTCTTCCCCTAGTCTTATGTTATTTCCCTTTCCTGCCATCTCTTGGCTGCAAAGGAAGTGGTTGAAATTCAAGCAGGCAAGTCTTTTAGCAAGCAAGGTTTTGTGTGGCTGTGATATAAAGACTATGGCTGTATTTAAAAACGGGATGAACAGTGGCGTCAGTTAGTGACACTCTTAGATGGGTTTCTGTGCTGAATGTGTTTAACAGTGCCATCTATATGTTATGCATCATTATTACAGTCAAAATGATTGATTTTGTCTGTAATTTGGACCATCAGGGCTGGAAAAGTTACAGAGAACAATTTAAAGGGTTTCCTGTTTGTTTTATCCGTGTCTTCACAGCCAGTTTGTACTCAGTGAAGTAAACAGACCATAAGAACTAACCCTCTAATGACTCTCCTAGTTGGCTAAACAACTAAATATCTAACCTAAAACGTGTTTAACCGGATCGGTCACTTTCCTCTCAGATGGAGAAGAGCAGAAGGCCGGTTTGCCAGGGAAAGAGCCACAATCATCAGTCACTGGACATGGCTGCAGGCTCAGATATCAGACCTGGAGTACCGCATCCGACAGCAGGTCGACATCTACCGCCAACTCCGCGCCAGCAAGGTTAGCAGACGCTTGATATCTGCAGTGTGAGAGTTGGTATTATAAGAGAAAAATAACAGTATTCAGTGTCAGGAATGAATTTAATGGAAATAACTGTTAATTAAGTTGTGTAAAGTTGTTTTTTCACATGCTTTCTGCAGGGTCCTTTGGAGCTGGGAGACTCCGCCACTTCCTGCCAGAGAACCATAAATATCATGGAAACTAAAGAGAATGTCCTGACCTCACCAACATCCCAGAATTTCACCGAATCCCAGTCTCGTTTGACAGACACATCTGAAAACGACATCTCTTTTAGGTTCTGACAAAATGCTAATATTTTATATTGTTTTGAATTAAAGGGATAGTTCACCCAAAAATGAAAATTCTGTCATCATTTACTTACCCTCATGTTGTACAAAACCTGTATGAGTTTCTTTGTTCTGCTGAACACAAAATAAGATATTTGGAAAAATGTTTTCTACCAAGCAGAGCAACCATTGACTACCATAGTAGGGGGAAAAATACCATGGTAGTGTATGCTCTGTCTGCTTTGTAATAAGCAGAAGAACGAAACTCGTACAGGTTTGGAACAACATGGGATGAGTAAATGATGACAGAATCTGCATTTTTGGGTGAACAATCCCTTTAAATATTGTAATAAAATTTGTGTGTATATATATATTAGACATGTGCCGGTTTTCGATAATGCGATTTATCACGATAATGAATATGCACGATATTGTTATCGTGGGCACTTTAAAATATCGTAAATAATAATTTATTAACAATTTATAATTTTTTTTATAATGCACTCAAGAATACTTTGCCCATCAACCGTATAAATGCTCAACACTGCTGTATTCTGCGTCAAAGGGACACGCGCTCAGATATAAACAAGCCGAACGCACATGACTGAACCGGTGAAGGAGACGCGCTGCTGAAGTGCCGCTCAGTGACAGCAGAGGGCGCTGATGAACTGCAGAATGCAGCCGGTTACCCCGGAAACCAGCAAACAAACAAACAAAACGCGTGTAGTTTTTAAAACAGCCATTCGTTTTTGTAATCTCAATGTTGTTCATCAAAGCACCAAATACTTAATACTTAAAGACTTAATAGGCTATTTATTTTCAAATTTAAACATTTTTATGTTTCAATCTGGACTACAACATACCCTAATAATTAGAACTGTTCTAATGATTTGTTATTATTCAGTATAACTTTGAGATACGACTTCATTAGTTAACAACATGTGTTAATTCATTATTACCAAACTGACAATGAAAAATACTTATAAAGAATTAATCATTCTATGTTAATTTCTTAGTTACTTTTTAATAACATTAAAATCAAAATAACTTTTTTAATGGACCTAAGATAAAACTAACAATGATCAGTATTTCTTAACTAACATTAACAAAAACATTATACTTTCTGTACCAAATGTAGCTATTGCTCAATCTTAGTTAATGCATTAAATAATGAGACCTTATTGTAATTTGTAAGCCTACCTGTTGTTCATAGCCTAATTCTTTTGCACTTTAATCTGTTTGAAAATTGTACTTTTACAGCTCTGAAAAAAATCAAGAGACCACTTAACATTGATTTCTCAATGAGGGGTCTCTTAATTTTTTTTTCCAGAGCTGTATATATTTTTGGTGCATTATTGTATTTAAACATTCAGTTATTTTTGTTCTTACAAAAATAGTTCTTAAAGCTGTTATGCTATGGCAACACTTTTTTTTTGCAACTTCTTTCAATATCGTGATAATATCGTATATCGTGATAAAACTTCATCAATTAATCGCAACATGAAAAATTGATATCGGCACATGCCTAATATATATATATATATATATATATATATATATATATATATATATATATGCTAAAACATAATTATAACTGGACCCAGTTCATATTGTGTCTTTAACTACTATGAACTGACATTTAAATTAATCATTGCATTCAATCCACTTATTGTGTACATTATGTGTATATTTACAGAATACACACTTTAGATATAAGTACAAATAAGAACAAGCCTAACAGCTTATTTTTGATGCAAGTACATTCAGACATCTTATATAAATATGACCTAAAAACATTGTATTAATAACATTATATAAAATTAATATATAACTTTACATGAGCATTATTAACCAGCTATTATTGCAAAATAAACCCTGACAGGGTGAATGCAGTGGTGTCTTGTTTCACAATGTCATAGTATCCATTAGCTTGGCAAAAACTGGATTTTACATCTTTCACATTTTCATACTTCAGTAACGTGGCAGAAATGTCAGACACATGTCCTTCGAGTCTGGACAGCAGCTCTACGTCCGCACGAACACGCCCACTGGTGACCTGCAGAAGACGACGTCTAATTCACCCAAACACTTTCCACAATCTCAACGGCAAGGTGTGTGTGTTTGGAGTTTGATGCTATAGATGTATTAATATTCCTGGAGCACCTTTGTTTGCTGATTTTGAAGTGTATCTGAAGTGAGTTTCCTCCTTTTATCAGGTTCAGCGAGCGTCGTTTTCACCTCCACCAGTATGTGAGGTCAACGCCTCGTGTGTCATGTGTGGGATTGCTCGTCCCATCTCCAAACCAGACTTACATTATGATCGCCCTCTGCTGGAGAGAGCTGCACATCAAGACCGCAGCATCCACCCTGTTCTGTCCATGCAATCAGGTAAGATGTGTACACACATACACACACGCACACACACACACACACACACACACACACACACACACACACACACACACACACACACACACACACACACATGTATATATACTGGTAAAACCTTTTTAAATTATTTAATTTCACTATAGATAGATTACACATGATTTAAAATCATTTTAATATATAAAATTATTTTAAAAAGAGCTGAACATTTTAAAGAAGTTACTAGACATCAGACTTTGAGATTTTTATGCAATTTAATGTGTTCACATTGTCAAAAATGTACAATCCACAGATTAATAATTTTATACAGGAGTTGGTGCAGTCCTGGGCCCTGTTTACGGCTGATATTAAGATGCGTTTTGGTCGGTCAGATCACAAGTAGATGAGACACATTCCTGTTTACACCTAAGGTTTGAATCCGTCTCTTGTCCACTTTCAACCCCTGCTGTCCTGATTTCTTTGAGGGGAGGGTCAAAGGGCAGGTAAATGTATGTTTTTTTCAGATCTTTCGATCTAATGGACAAAATAGGCTTGCATAATTTACGTATGAAAGGGACCGGAGACGATGTGTGTGTTAGAAAGCAGGAATGGTGAGAGAAAATTGTGCTCGGTACATTTGTCATCTTCAAACCAAACTTGGGTCTTCAGACGACAAAGTTTAAATCCCGTCTGGCTAGTGCGGTTTCCATTATGTTTAGTATTAAGTCTGAAGGTAGAGAATACGCGTCAAATGCGTTTTCGACTCTTTAGAAGGGGTCGAAAGTGGACAAGCTCAACACTCAGATCACAATCATCCACTTGTGATCTGATTGACCAAAACGCATGTAAATACCACGTGTGAGCAGGTCCTTAAATGCGATAAAATGTCATTTATTGTGACAATTGTCTTGACTCTTTTTTTCCTCCTCTGGTTGGTCTCTCAGATGTGGCTCTTAGCTTACAGTTACAGAAGGTGTTGAGGTCTCATTGGCAGACTCGTCCCTTTGACAGGATCAAGCCGCTCAAGAAGATCTCTCTCAAACACAAGCTCTCCATCACACCATCCTCATTGTCATCATCATCCTTCCTCTCCAAACACAAATTCAGACTGTCAAATTCACATGCGGCCGCAGTCCGTAAGTACACAAACATGTTGATTCTCACAGTCTGCGATTTGCAAAATGACCAAAGTCAGTTACTTTGAATTCTTTCTCTCTGTCAGGATTGGCTCGTCACAAGAGCAGGTTAGAGAAGCTGCACAGACAGCAGGTGGACAACACCTCATGTGTCCCAAAGCTGGACACACTCACACCCTGCAGGCCGGATCGTGCGCTGGACCGGAGTCACAGCAGGAAGAGAGTCAGAGAGCACTCACTGGACAGAGCAGACTGTGAGTGCACTGCTTTCCTTACAAAAATCACTCCCAATATATCCCAAAGTGGTCTTATGTCCTTTTTTAATATCGTGATTTTGTTTTTGAGCTCTGTTAGAATAGGTTTTCATGTTTGAATGTTCAAAAAATGTTTTTTTTTAATACATTTTTGTAGCTCCTCTCTTCCTAGTATGTCAGTAATGCTCTGTTTAGGTTCTGTCTCCATGAAGCCCTTTACCAGCTCAATGGCCTTAGTTTTGGAATTAAATGTTCAATGAGCACATATCTGTGTCTCATACACGTGATTTTCCTATTCTCTTATAGCACCAAAAGTCGTGATGGATGCAGGCAGTCCATGTCCGTCTCTGTCCAGCTTTCACTCATCCAACACCAGCCCCTTGACCCGACAGCTCTCCCTCCCCGTTGAGAGCAGCACTCCTCTGGGAAACAGTGTGGTACGTTCATTATTTCCAGCCGATAGCACTCTGGAACATGGCACAATTGAACTTTGGGTGATTTTGGAATTTGAAACCCAGCTTGTGGTCCTTTCCGATCCCATCCCCTTTTTTGCCACTATACTATTGAGCGGATAAATCTTAGTGCACGGTACTTAAAGTCTTAAATTCAGTTTTATCTAAAAGTCTTATCTTTTAAGAGGGCTTATGCAATAGCAATGGTTTAAAAGTGAAACCTTTAAAACACATTTAAAGTCAAAATGTGGCACTTTTGCACGTTATGATGTTGATAATGTGATGCGTGTAGACGGTTGTAAGAGTGTATAATTTTCTCGCTTTTCTTTTTGAATGAGCAGCTGGAAGTAGAAAAACATAGACATTTCAAAATAAGAGTCCCAGTGTATTTTCATGTTTGTGTATAATTGAAAGGCCTGCATTATGCATACATTTTTTTTTCTGGATATTATATTATCTTGCGGCTTCTTTCTGGGTCACTGTGTAACAGGAAGAAACGACTAAGAGCATTAACACGTTCAATAGAGACTAGTTTTACTAGTATCAGTGTGTGATCTTTAATTTAATTTGCATATGTATTGAATAAAACATGTTTTGAGGGATAGTTCACTTTAAAATGAAGAAAGAAATTCATACAGGTTTGAAACAACTTAAGGGTGTGTAAAGGATGACAATTTTCATTTTAAAGGGAACTATCCCTTTAACTACTTATAGCATGAGATTGTACGAGTTTGTATGGACATAGAATAATTTATTTTGTGCAGGCCTTAAAAATTGTCTTTAAAGGTCTCAAATTTAAATACTGCAGATACATTATTTGTGAAGCTACATAGGCAGCTTCATTCTAAAGCCCAAAGTACACTACAGTTTTGATGTGTATGTTTAGCGTATGCATGCGTCTCTAGTAAACCGTTGTTGTTCTGTCTCATCCGTTTCCTTTTCAACTGTGAAACAACAGTCCGAGCCAGTGTTGCCCCCAAATGCCAGTGTGGATTTAAGGTACAGAGTAGCTCATATGATCATTTTTCATTTATTACTTGCATTTTTGTTCTTTTCTACAGCCCATACGGAGGAGAAGAGGCGAGAGTCCGTTTGATATCAACAACATCGTCATTCCCATGTCAGTGGCCGCCACCACCAGAGTGGAGAAACTTCAGTACAAAGAAATTCTCACACCCAGGTGTGTCTCTAAGTGGCTCACAATGCTGCTGTTAATTCATTTAAGTGGAGTAATCTACATTATAATATCTATTATGTAGTTAATATAATGTCTGTTAAAAAATTTACTCACGTTGTTCAGATGGAGGGAAGTTGACACCTTAGCCCAACCTCTGGCAGAGGAAGACGATAACATTCCGGTAAAATATCCATCTTTATTTCCCATCAAGCATTTCAGATCAAGCTGTTGTCGATCCTTATTGGTGATGTTTAATGATTCCTCCGTGCAGGTGGAGGACCTTTCAGATGCCATTTTCTCTAAACTACATCAGCCGTGTGAGGACCAAGAACGCTCTCGCTGGCGATGGACCGCTCTCGCACCCGCCAAGAGGAGAGGCAGCAGGTACTTGTCCTACTTGATCTTACCAGAGATTTTTTCCTAAATTTTGAGTATATGGTTAACCATGTCATCCCTCAGGTCCTATAAATCGCTGGACGGGCGGACGACACCTTCTATAGTCGGAACGAACCCTTCAACGCCCCAACCCTCTTCCCCAGACGCAAGTCAGTTCCACCTCCTGCAGGACTACGGGCCTGTGGCGTCACCCCTGAGCCCACCCAGCCCCGACACGCCTTGCTCGCGAGACGCACACACACCATATACCAGAGACGCATACAGATTGCTGTACAGCGAAGACACGTGCGGCTCCACCTCAGACTGCACCTTTGAAGAGAAGGTAACACACACGTCCTCTGGCTGTTCACTTCAACTGCGCTCAGCAGTCCAGAAATTAAATCATATTCATTTTCTCCATAGAAAAAATGCATTTAAAATAGGGATGCAGCGATATGAACATTTTGGTCGATACAGATAACTGAGAATTCTTTTTATTTGAAAGCTGATTACCGATATATTGGCTGATATATCTACAGTGGGGCAAAATTTTATTTAGTCAGCCACCAATTGTGCAAGTTCTCCTATTTAAACAGATGAGAGAGGCCTGTAATTTTCATTATAGGTACACTTAAACTATGAGGGACAGAATGAGGAGAAAAAATCCAGAAAATTACATTAAAAATCAGACAAAGAATTTATTTGCACATTATAGTGGACAATAAGTATTTGGTCACCTACAAAAAAAGCAAGATTTCTGGCTCTCAGAGATCTGTAACTTCTTTTTTTTTTTTAAGAGGCTCCTCTGTCCTCTACTCGTTACCTGTTTTAATGGCACCTGTTTGAACTTGTTATCAGTATAAAAGACACCTGTCCACAACCTCAAACAGTCAAGACTCCAAACTCCACTATGGCCAAGACAAAAGAGCTGTCAAAGGACACTAGAAACAAAATTGTAGACCTGCACCAGGCTGGGAAGACTGGATCTGCAATAGATAATCAGCATGGTGTGAAGAAATAAACTGTGGGAGCAATTATTAGAAAATGGAAGACATACAAGACCACTGATAATCTCCCTCGATCTGGGGCTCCACCACGCAAGATCTCACCCCATGGGGTCAAAATAATCACAAGAACGGTGAGCAAAAATCCCAGAACCACACGGGGGACCTAGTGAATGAACTGCAGAGAGCTAAGACCAAAGTAACAAAGGCTACCATCAGTAACACACTATGCCGCCAGGGACTCAAATCCTGCAGTGCCAGACGTGTCCAGGCCCTTCTGAAGTTTGCTAGAGACCATTTAGATGATCCAGAAGAGGATTGTGAGAATGTCATATGGTCAGATGAAACCAAAATATAACTTTTTGGTAAAAGCTCAACTTGTCGTGTTTGGAGGAGAAAGAATGCTGAGTTGCACCATACCTACTGTGAAGAATGGGGGTGGGAACATGTTTTGGGGCTGTTTTTCTGCAAAGGGACCAGGATGACTGATCCGTGTAAAGGAAAGAATGAATGGGTCCATGTATCGTGAGATTGAGTAAAAACCTCCTTCCATCAGTAAGAGCATTGAAGATGAAATTTAGCTGGGTCTTTCAGCATGACAATGATCCCAAACACACCGCTCGGACAACAAAGGAGTGGCTTCATAAGAAGCATTTCAAGGTCCTGGAGTCTCCAGATCTCAACCCCATAGAAAATCTTTGGAGGGAGTTGAAAATCTGTGTTGCCCAGCACGAGGCCCCAAAACATAACTGCTCTAGAGAAGATTTGCATGGAGGAATGGGCTAAACTACCAGCAACAGTGTAAAAACCTGGCGACTTGCAGAAAAAGTTTGACCTTTGTCATTGCCAACAAAGGATATATAACAAAGTATTGAGATGAACTTTTGTTATTGACCAAATACTTATTTTCCACCATAATTTGCAAATAAATTCTTAAAATATTAGACAAGGCGATTTTCTGGATTTTTTTTCTCATTCTGTCTCAAAATTTAAGTGTACCTATGATGAAAATTACAGGCCTCTCTCATCTTTTTAAGTGGGAGAACTTACACAATTGGTGGCTGACTAAATATTTTTTTGCCCCACTGTAAATAAATCAAAATTTTAATATTTGAGAACCTGATTACAAAAACATAAGTCTCACCATTAAAGCCTTGTCCCAAGCACACAATTATGATGTTCTTATTATAATTTTATGTAGCCTATATGACAGAATTGTACTGCACATCTTGCACTTTTTGAAGTGATTTCAATCATACTTCAAGCAATTAAAAAAACATCAAGGCGAACAGTACGCATCTGAAGTGTCTCAGCTATAAGAAATAATCTGTTATTTATCGGCCAAATTTTCTTATCGGGCTGAAAACGATACCATTAAAAATGAACATATCGTCCGATACCGATATGGTGGCCATATATCGTGCATCACTCATTTAAAGTGAGAAATACTCTTTTATTTTCTGCTTTTTAAAGAGCAGCCTGAAATTCTTCTGGATTTTTTAATGGTGTGACCCTTGTTGATAAGTGCTGAATATAGATTTGTCCATCGGTTTGATTTTATATACTGCTGTTAACACTACGTGTTTTTCTGGCAGACGGTCCTACCTTGGGAACTCAGGAGTTTTCCTTTGCTTGAGGACCCAGTTGTGGAACCTGAGATGGACAATGATCAGCTGAGCTTTCCTACAGGCCTCGGAGGTGACGGCCACTGCGGGGCGGAGTCAGAGAGTGACGCTTCCTCGCCGTGACCACAAACTGTTTAAAGCCCACCACTAGCGGGAACAACCTTAAAACTACACCTATGGCATTAATTGAGAGAGAAACTCATATTAATAAAAAAAAACAAAAAAAAAGATTCTGTCGGGACTTCTGTTGTTTGATATTCAAACATCAGCCAATTATTTTCACAGTTTTTAGTGAATATTACTGAACATAGAAAGCTAAACCTGTCTAAAACGCAAAATGAAAGAAAAATGTAAACGAGATGTATGAAAGTTGTTTCCATAAATGTTTTCATAGTCAGCTAAATATATCATTGGGACTTAGTGTGATATTCTAACCTGTCAGGTGAACACTATGTAGTGCACTGTGTAGCAGACGTAAAGAGGGCTTGACCAAAGGGTGCCTCTCTGCTGACTCGTTATATATGTATGCTTGTGTTGTGAAGTGGAAAACCAAAACCTGTTGAAAATACTTGCCGCATTATTCTCAGTTGACGGTCGTGCACCGAGCAGAGATATTCTCCTCAGTTAAAAAGCACTTCACAGGGCGTCAATATCTTGTTCTCTCCCTCGATCCTTCCCCTTTTCTCTTTCTTTTTTTAAAACTTTCCCACCAGCATTTGGAGCATGCTAATGTTCATGACATCATGTATCACAATGTAATGAAAAAATTGCAAGCTCTGCAAAACAAAGCCTTTAGTGCACATTAGTTTAGATCTGACACTTCGGTCCTTAAATGTTCCAGGATCTTTCTACATCATCTGTTGAGATTGTACTTTGTATTCCTTCTTCAAGGAGCCAGATGTTTCACACAGACCTGCCCTTCTCAGGTTATGCAGTTTTACGGAGTCTTGCGTTTAGCAAGGTGTCTTTTTTTCCTTCACTTAGTCAATGTTTGTGACCCCATATTAGTGTTCTTACTCAGCACTGTCGCCCCTTTGAAAATCTACTTGCTATGCAACTTGACATTATTGTTGTGGCCCTGTCTCTTTATTTTTCATACAATCACAAATGTCTTTTTTTATTTCTTTGATGTGTGTTTCTCTTCATAGCTATTTGAGACAGGCTTCATTGTAATTTGGACTGTTTCAGAAGTTAAATCATTTGCAGAAAAAAGAAAAAGAAAAACACCCTTTTGTAAATAGTACCATTAAATCAAATCAAACTCCATTCAGTTTGTACGTCTCATTGTTTGTGATGTGGCGCGTTCAACATGAATCCGCATTTAACCTGAAACGATTCTGACACCGTGTCTGCACTGGACTTGATCAGCCCGACAAAAGCCAGCAGAATCCATTATAGCTTCAGACACGTATGAATGGTATGGGACAAAATTGGAATCACTTCAGGAGTTTCGAAGTCGTCAACTGATTGGTTGAATTCTACAGGGTTTCCGGGAGGTGTGTCACGTTCTTTAATGGTCCACCTGGAAACAAAGCCGTTGTGATGGCATCCCTCATGGAAGAAGAAAACTGTTTACAACTGTGAAAATAAGTGCTTAGCAGGATCAACTAAATGCCGGATTTTTAAAAGTATTAGAACTTTATAACTTTGTCTAAAATACGTCCAATATTGTAGGGACATCAATGTTACATTTTCACTCCCCTAAACAAGATGAACAAAACAGTCAGATCGCCTCTAGGCAGTCCTTGGGCAATGAAAACTGCTATGGAGGCTATAAGACTTGATCGCTTTATATGATGAAAAGATTTAATTTAGGCGCTTATTTATATAAACCTTGATCTGTAAACAAACAGAAGTGTGACAAAAAAAACTCACCGGCTCCTGAGGAAGCTCAAACGTGCTGCGTAACACGAGAATGAACCTCATTGGTTCTCGCTGAAGCTCAAACGTGCTCCGTAACACGAGAATGAACCTCATTGGTTCTGCTGAAGCTCAAACGTGCTGCGTAACACGAGAATGAACCTCATTGGTTCTCGCTGAAGCTCAAACGTGCTGCGTAACACGAGAATGAACCTCATTGGTTCTGTTGAAGCTCAAACGTGCTCCGTAACACGAGAATGAACCTCATTGGTTCTTGCTGAAGCTCAAACGTGCTGCGTAACACGAGAATGAACCTCATTGGTTCTGCTGAAGCTCAAATGTGCTGCGTAACACGAGAATGAACCTCATTGGTTCTGCTGAAGCTCAAACGTGCTGCGTAACACGAGAATGAACCTCATTGGTTCTCGCTGAAGCTCAAACGTGCTGCGTAACACGAGAATGAACCTCATTGGTTCTGCTGAAGCTCAAACGTGCTGCGTAACACGAGAATGAACCTCATTGGTTCTCGCTGAAGCTCAAACGTGCTGCGTAACACGAGAATGAACCTCATTGGTTCTGCTGAAGCTCAAGCGTGCTGCGTAACACGAGAATGAACCTCATTGGTTCTGCTAAAGCTCAAACGTGCTGCGTAACACGAGAATGAACCTCATTGGTTCTGCTAAAGCTCAAACGTGCTGCGTAACACGAGAATGAACCTCATTGGTTCTGCTGAAGCTCAAACGTGCTGCGTAACACGAGAATGAACCTCATTGGTTCTGCTGAAGCTCAAACGTGCTGCGTAACACGAGAATGAACCTCATTGGTTCTGCTGAAGCTCAAACGTGCTGCGTAACACGAGAATGAACCTCATTGGTTCTGCTAAAGCTCAAACGTGCTGCGTAACACGAGAATGAACCTCATTGGTTCTCGCTGAAGCTCAAACGTGCTGCGTAACACGAGAATGAACCTCATTGGTTCTGCTGAAGCTCAAACGTGCTGCGTAACACGAGAATGAACCTCATTGGTTCTGCTGAAGCTCAAACGTGCTGCGTAACACGAGAATGAACCTCATTGGTTCTCGCTGAAGCTCAAACGTGCTGCGTAACACGAGAATGAACCTCATTGGTTCTGCTGAAGCTCAAACGTGCTGCGTAACACGAGAATGAACCTCATTGGTTCTGTTGAGGCTCAAACGTGCTGCGTAACACGAGAATGAACCTCATTGGTTCTGTTGAAGCTCAAACGTGCTGCGTAACACGAGAATGAACCTCACTGGTTCTGCTGAAGCTCAAACGTGCTGCGTAACACGAGAATGAACCTCATTGGTTCTGCTGAGGCTCAAACGTGCTGCGTAACACGAGAATGAACCTCATTGGTTCTGCTGAAGCTCAAACGTGCTGCGTAACACGAGAATTAACCTCATTGGTTCTTCATATTTTTCGGTTCTTCTGTTTGTGAGTGTGTTTGTTTCTGATGTGTGAGTTAATGAATGTTTATATGTGAATAAAAGCCTAAATTCAATCTGATCATCATATACGTGATGGAGTCTCTTCAGAAATTTAGGAATAAAATACTCAATTCATATTGATAAGTTTTAAGATATCTTTATGAACTTTTTATTTTATCCCTCAGAAGGTGATAAGATCATAAACAGCAGCATGGAGACGGACCTGAATGTTCACAAATATCTGTGGAGGACTGCAGTCTCTGTCCTGAAACCTTTCAGAAGACTTTCTGCGTGGGACATGGTCAAGGCAACAGCTATGTGTTTTTTTTTATTTTAAAGAATCCTATTTGAGCAATGATTATAATAACTTTCATTATTAATGTGAAATATTGCTTAATTTACTGGAAATTGATCTTTGACAAGATTCCAAGCTTTCAATGCACTCACTGTAGCCTAAAACTGTTTTTCAAGCCCCAAATATATCCCGTTTCTAAAATATAAAATGCTCTTCATGTATACAGATCCATTTATACTCTGAGAAATTCTAATATGAAGACTTTATCCTACACCTTTTTAAAATTAAATGATAAGCTTTTGTTTGTCTTTGCACTGAAGACAAATTAATGATTTATTTATTTTTTTGGATTAATTTTTTTAAATGCACATTTATTATTTTAAATACGTATAGGTTACTATTGGGTATGGGGAAAAAAAGAATTAGCAATTTAATATTTACACTGCAAAGGACATTTTGTCTATGCATTTTTAATGTTTTAATAATAAATAATACTTTTCTGGGTACTCAAAGCGCTTTACATGGAAGGGGGATCTCCTTAAACCACCACCAGTGTTCAGCATCCACCTGGATGATGCGACGGCAGCCATATTGTGCCAGAACGCCCACCACACACACCAGCTGATTGGTGGAGAGGAGACTGAGTGAAGAAGCCAATCAGTGTATGGGGATGATTATTAGGAGGTCATGGTGGACAGAGGCCAATGGGCAAATTTGTCCAGGATGCCGGGGTTACACCCCTACTCTGTATTGAAGGACATCCTGAGATTTTTAACAACTACAGAGAGTCAGGACCTCGCTTTAACGTCTCATCCGAAGGATGGTGCTCTTTGACAGTATATTGTCTTCAGCACTATACTAGGGCATTAGGACCCACACAGACCACAGGATGAGCGCCCCCTGCTGGCCTCACTAACACCTCTACCAGCAGCTCCTAGTTTTCCCAGTTGGTCTCCCATCCAGGTACTGACCAGGCTCAGCCCTGCTTAGCTTCAGTGGGAAACCTTAGGCTACAGGGTGATATGGCTGCTGGTGTGAGCTATATTTGTTGTTATATTTTATATCTGATGTATTATGAATTAATAAATAATATAAATATTTTGAGTATAAAAAGCATAATAAAAAAGTAGACATTTGCTTGATATCCTTTATTTCCAAATTCACATGTACATCAACAAGAATAATTGTAAACCAGTTATTAATAAAACACACAAACAATATTGACAACCACAATTCCCAAGCTAAAATTTACAACTGCAAAAATGGTGTATGGAGTCAATGACAACAGGATGGCAAAACTGCACTCAGAACCATGTCGCAGGTGTGCTGCTATAGAGTGAGACATTTAAACCAAAAGACTGACGGTCTTTCCCTCTTCTGTCTGCTAAACACTCACTTCCCCTCAACACAACATCACAAACGGAACAAAACATCCAAGCTCTGCCCACCTTTCCAAAAACACCCTAGTCAGAAAACGTTCAGAAACGTGCCGCATCCATATAAAAACTCAGCATGCAGATTAAAGTGTTGCAGGCATGGTCTCTGAACTTCTCTGCTTCTTTTTTTCCCTCATAAACATACAGTCATAAACATACAATAAACATACATTAAATATCTAACGGTAGTTACACAGCTCCTTCTCCGACACAAAGAAACAGGGCTCGCCGTCTGAGTAGTGCTCTTTTCCGCTACTATCTACATAGATTCCTAATAAGCACATCGGCGATCACGGGATACACACGTAAGTAGGCGTGTAAGAGGCAACGCAGTATCTCAGGCTACTCACATGAAACGCATGCAAGGAGCAAAGATAGTGTGGAGTGGTTCAAAGCTCATCAAACATTCTGCGATAGTGCAGGGGAGAGAATTTAAGCCATATGATTGGTTGAGGTCATTCCATCATCATTCAGTGGAATAGAATACCTCGACTTAACATGTTAGCTCTAAAGTGGAAGCGGACGATGTGTTCACGAGGAGGCGTGACGGATCAATGTTCAACGGCATGCTTGTGCTCAGGTGATCAGATTTACAATACACCGCGTGCCTGACGAACAACAGTTTGGCAATTCATCTCAAAAATGATATCTCAGCTAGAGCTGGATTTCATAGTAGGAAAAGAGGAACTGTTGGCAGTATTATGGAAAAAATGACAAGGGCATTGGTTGTGAGATTTCAATTAACGTTCAGATTTCTCACGTGCAGCCTGTCATCAATTAAACAACACTTTGCGACAGTATCGGTTAACGCATTATAAATCAAACTATTTTAAACAGCAATTTATAATCTAGGTTCATTTGAACGGTTTGTTGTTAGTAGATAGATTAAAGGTTAAAAATGTATTAGTATATGTAAAAATGAACATTTACCTATATTAATAAATGCTGTAGAACTATTGTTCATTTTTATTTTGTGATGACTACTGCATTAATAAACGTTAAAAAAACGTGAAACTTATTAAACATTGCCAATAAAAGTGTTCAAAATGGCGTAAACACGTAGCTACAACTTGAAGATATTTTCAATTTGGTGTCGGCCCAGATCCGGCCCACATCTGGGTTGTTTTATGCTCATGTTACGTATAAATATAAATGCGAGTTAAACAGTAGGAGAGGCATTTTCAATAATTTAAGACTGCCACTAGGCACACAAAAAAAAGTGTTCTCATATGATAAGCATCCCATATCCGCAGAATAATACTGTAAGAAAGCTCTTTATGGAGCTCATGGTTCACTGCAGGACGTGTAATCTCTGATCAACAGCACAACAGATTGAAAGAAAGAAAAGCGTTCAGCTTCTACACAAAGCTCTTATGCACCTGTTTTTCTTCGCGTAAGCCTTGCAGATCATTTCAGAAATGGACTGTGGGGCTTTACGGTTCTTTCTTTCTCAAAGTCAAGATTCAATGCTCTAATTTTTTTTCATTTTAAGCACTGCTAAGCGACTTATTCATAATCTCTTGTCTAATTTTATCCTGATTTAAAAATGAGAAGAATCCTCTCTGAAAGTAAAATGGGTTCTGTCTGAACTGTCCTAAATGCGGTGCGAACCAAAAAGCAGGCATGCCGAAAGAAAATATAAAATGGTCAAAGAAAGGCATACGGATACATGAACGTAATTTTGTGCTACTAAATATAGTCAAGGGAGGGCGGCTGGAAGATGTCCCCAATTGTTATATTCCCTGCCTTAAAGCAAAGGATGAGTGAACAGGCAAATTCATATGTAATTCACAGTTAAAACAGCTTCATTGACCTATAACAAATCTGAAGTATTACAAAATCCAACAGTGATAGCCAAAAGTTACTTGGCGTTGTTTTCTGGGCCACAAAATGACTTTCAGAGAGAGGTTAGAATACCATCAGGCAGGTGAACGTGTGTGTTCTGTTTTGTGGGGTTTGGGGGCGTGGCAGGGTGGGTGGTGGCACGGTCCAATCACAAGCCCTGCTTGGCCAGCGATGCAGACACCTGGTCGGCGAGGGTGGAGAGCTGCGGCGGGTCGGCCATGTTGATGCTGCCAGAAGAGGAGACGGTGCTCAGGCCGTGTGGCGACTCATCTAAAGACACGATTTCTGCGCCATGGTCGGTTCGCGCTTTGGCCTGCTCACGGAACAACAGTTTGTGCGACTCAATCTGGGGAAAGGAAATATATGATAACCAATGAGCGCAAATGAAATGCCTGAGGTGAACTGGGTATTGACTGGGAATCACGGATGGAGAGTTACACAGAATTCTAGAGTGAAAACTCCCATGAGACCAGGATCATTACATATTATAAACTCCCTCAAAATGGAAGCGCATACTAATCTAAGGCCTGAATTCCATCATTTGACATCACTGTTGCTCTCTAGTGGCCATTAAGCTACAGGTCAGGACTTGGATGTTATAAAATCTGAAATATTTCTGAAAGTATATCAAAATGCAGAATAATAACACTCAAAATCAATTTATCAAACGATAAAGATGGTGTTAAAAGGGATAAAGCAGCAGACAAAATAATGGGGAAATAAAAGATTTTTGAAATAATATGAATATAAACACAATTTAAATAACATGTATTTCAATATTTCTTTTAAAAAAGTGTTAATTTTCTGGTCAGTTGCTGGTTTGTAGATTTTCCATCACTCTGAGCCAGGAGATGGCACCCAAGATGCATTTCACAAGATACGTGTGCAAGCTTATGATACTAGAAGCAATAGGCATTCATTTTGAATTCATTTATATGAAATAATTACTGATTCATTGACCAATTTGCACATTGTGATTTCTTATTTGCAAATGGATTCATCAGATTATTTGACCTTTTAGGACTACAGACAACACCATAGTTCCCTTTCGAGAGAGGTTCCTCGTATTACGTATGGGAAAAACTCCTTTTCTCGAGAATGTGAAGCAAAACTTTTAATAAAGGTATCTATGTAAAGCGCAGTGAGCTGCACGGCCATAGCCCAGCGCGAGGAGCGCTCTGATTGGCCGGGCTGCGGCAACTGCAGGAACCTATGGTGAGGCGGCTGAGAGGAACGAACCAATGGGGGGCGTTCCAGAAGCCCGCCGAAAAAGGTGCTTATATTTGCATACAGGAGGCTATATAAGACCCTAATTCGCCATAGGTGTCAGATTTTATCTCCTTCAGCGATACCTTCGCTGGTCTCCGGATGAAGCACCGCCGTTGAAAAGGCACCAGCGGAACCTGCAGCTGAGGACGACGGACTCCCTCTCCGCCTTCTCTGCCGTTCCAGCTACGCCATCCGGCGTTATATATCCTTTAAACTGTGTCTATGTTGAGTGTTATATGTGTTTGTGTGTGTGTTGCCGCTGCAACGCCACTTCTAGAGCTTACAGGCTTGTTCTACTCGAGGACTCTCTCGTTCCGCCGCGTCGTTAAGCGCCGCGGAAAGACGGAGCTCTTCTCACTCTCCCTCTGCTCTCGTCCCGTCGCGCTGAATAGCGCCGCGGAAAGAGAGAATGTTAGAGGACATGAGCACACTCAAGCCGAAGCTCTCTTCACTCTGCCGCCGCCGCGGCTCTTCTTCCGCCGCTGCCACAGAGTTGTTCCCACTCTTCTCTCATTCCGTCGCGCTACAGCCGCGGACAGAGAATACTAGAGTGAATAGGCGAACTCGAGCCGAAGCTCTCGTCACTATACCGTCGCGCTGAGAAGGCGCCGCGGACAGACGGAGTTTTTCCTCAGTCTTCCTCTTCTCTAGTTCAGTCGCGATATCGCCGCGGACAGAGAATACTAGAGTGAATAAACAAACTCGAGCCGAAGCTCTCGCCGTGCTAGAAGCGCCGCGGACAGAGTTTTTCCTCACGCTTCCAATTCTCTCGTCCTGTCGCTCTATCGCCGCGGACAGAGAATACTAGAGTGAATAAACAAACTCGAGCCGAAGCTCTCGCCGTGCTAGAAGCGCCGCGGACAGAGTTTTACCTCACGCTTCCAATTCTCTCGTCCTGTCGCTCTATCGCCGCGGACAGAGAATACTAGAGTGAATAAACAAACTGGAGCCGAAGCTCTCGCCGTGCTAGAAGCGCCGCGGACAGAGTTTTACCTCACGCTTCCAATTCTCTCGTCCTGTCGCTCTATCGCCGCGGACAGAGAATACTAGAGTGAATTAACTAACTCGAGCCGAAGCTCTCGCCGTGCTAGAAGCGCCGCGGACAGAGTTTTTCCTCACGCTTCCAATTCTCGTTCTGTCGCGATATCGCCGCGGACAGAGAATACTAGAGTGAATAAACAAACTCGAGCCGAAGCTCTCGCCGTGCTAGAAGCGCCGCGGACAGAGTTTTACCTCACGCTTCCAATTCTCTCGTCCTGTCGCTCTATCGCCGCGGACAGAGAATACTAGAGTGAATAAACTAACTCGAGCCGAAGCTCTCGCCGTGCTAGAAGCGCCGCGGACAGAGTTTTTCCTCACGCTTCCAATTCTCGTTCAGTCGCGCTGTCGCCGCGGACAGAGAATACTAGAGTGAATAAACAAACTCGAGCCGAAGCTCTCGCCGTGCTCATTCTACCGCCGCCGTGCTGAAGCGCTGCGGACAGAGAATACTAGAGTAAGTTAGACGAGCGAGCTCGGGCTGTTGGGTATGTCAAGAACAATGTCGCTGCAGCGCGCGCTTACTGCCAAGGAAGTTGTAATGGCTGCCTTGTCATGATAGCGCGCGCCCCTTCCACAGCGCGTTGCTGACTAGAGCGCGGCTTACGTCATAGCACGCGCTCACTGTCAGAGCATAAGGGCGTCGGAAAATGGCTGCCAAGCTAAGCCCTTTTTTCACTCTATCACTTCCAGTCCCCTTTATTCAGGCGGCTGGAAAGGCTTTTACACTGTAGACAAAGTGTCCACTACACAGTGTGCACCCCTACATAAGCACTGTTAATTCAGCCTCACAAAATCACAAATAAATCCCGCCGCGGCCGGATTACACCATATAAAGTCAACTAGCCTTATTGCAGTCAACTAGCCTGTGGTCAAACACGCTTGTCTGCATGCGCGCTTTCAGTCTAGACTAGAGCATAACGGCATTGTGGAATGGCTCACATACCACCCGCACTTCCTTACATTCTCCCAGTTCCCTTAAGTTAAGTGACTGGAGATGAAATATTGCAGTCAACTAGCCTGTGTTAAACACGCTCGTCTGCACACTAATGCTGTGTGCGTTTACCCCTGTGGATTTGCTCACTGGTTTGCACCGTGGGTATTCTACGTAGGTTGTGCGCCACTGCACATTGTTTACACTACACACAAAAGAGCTTTCTATGTAGGAAATGTGCCCACTTTACAGTCTGCACTCCTGCACCCAAGCACTTTTCACAAAGTTCACTCTCGCACACACAATATAAATGTGAGGCGTGCGCCCACTGCAAAGCCTGCACCGCCAAAACTAACACTATCCCCACAGTGTTACAAGCAGTGTTACAGCACAAGCAACCCGGCTAACAGGCCCCTATTACTAAGCGGCCAGCCCCCGAATCTAATTCAACCCCTGGCTTTACGAGCCCAGGCCTGGCAGGCCATTCCTGGTATATAATATTGGGTGTTGAACATATAAAACGAGGTTCTCGCTACAGTTTTGCTCGCAGACCCCGCGATTCAAGCCGTGGTCGAGCCCTCTGTAAGAAGCAGTGTCAGTCACGTGCTTCTCGCTGAGGCATTGAGACTGTTAAAGGAGAGAGCGGCGAAAACAGTACACCCGACGCTAGCGAGTCAGGTTTTACTGTCGCTAATTCCTCATGCCGAAAATGGGTGGCGGTCTCAGGCCCATTTTCCAGGCATCTGAACAAAGCACTTATGACACGCTCGTTTCAAGGTGCTGACGGTGAAACAAATCCTCGCGCACATTCGCCCCGGGGATTGGGTTTTCTCAATAGATCTGAAAAACGCATACTTCACGTTACGATAACCCCCCACCCCCACTACAGGCCATTCTTGAGATTCGCCTTCGAGGGGCAGGCTTATCAGTACAGTCATTGTCATAGACTCAAGACTTACGGCATAAGAACCACCACGTCTTGATAATGTACATAAAATCGCTAGGGCAGCCGAGATCAGACTCTGTTCACTGCATGGCTAAGCATCTCCTTTTATGGGCAGAGCACAATCTGAGCTCCCTAAGGGCGGCTTACGTGCCAGGTATTCTGAATCAGGGTCCGGACATGTTATCCAGAGGACCCATGTCCCCAGGGGGATGGTCCCTTTACCCGCAAACAATTCAGCTCGCACAGCACACGCTGCCCAATATTTTTTCTGCAAACGCAGGGATGCCCTGGCCCATGTTGGCCCAGACTCCCTCTATATGTTCCCTCCGATCGCGATCCAGCTGCAGCCTGTGCTTTTTAATAGCCCCACTTTGGAAGAACCGCACATGGTTCTCCATACTGTTTCAGCTGTCAGACACAGCCCCATGCCTATTCTGCCAATGAAAGGGAAGGTCTGGCATCCCAATCCCGAGCTGTGGGCCCTCCACGTATGGCCCATCAACGGTATCCGGGAACCTCTCTGACAAGTTATGAACACTATTTCGGAAGCTAGAGCCCCTGCTATCTGGCAGCTCTGCTTTGAAGTGGTCAGTGGTTTTCTAACCAATGTGCTACGCGAAACATCGACGCACACTCATGCGAACTGGCGGAACCGCTCTCTTTCTCCAAGAGCTAATGGATGCGGGTCGTCCCCCCTCCATACTCGGGGTGTGTGTCTCCGCCATAGCAGCTAGCCACGCTCCGATCGCGGCACATTCACTAGGGAAAAGTGATCTTATTGTGTGTTTTCTTAAAGGGGCCAGGAGATTCAGCCCGCCTTGCCCCTACCTCGGTCCCTATTTGGGACCTCGCCATGGTTTTGGAGGCCGTGAAGGGTTCCCCCTCCTAACCACTTCAGAACACGAGCTTGAAGCACATATCACTCAAAACCGTTTTTCTGCTGGCTGTGGCCTCGGTTAACCGAGTGGGTGGCTTACCTGCACTCTCCGTGAGCCCTTCCTGTCTTGAGTTTGGGTCCAGCAACTTCAAGGTTGTGCTCAAACCGAGGCATGGTTTTATGCTGAAAGTGCTATCAACCCCTTCAGTATGCAGGTCTTTGCACTGCTTAACCCGCGTCTCAGAGAGAATAAGACGCAAACCTATTCTGCCCAGTCAGAGCATTGAGATTGTATCTAGAGCGCTCCGCCCCCTTCAGGCAGTCGGATCAGCTCTTCATTGCTTCGGTGGCCGCACTAAAGTTTGTGCTGTCATGAAACAGTCTCTCACACTGGATAGTGGATGCAGTCCCACTAGCATATAGGTCCAGGACCTAACCTGTCCTACAGGCATTTAAGCCCACTCCTCTAGAGGCATGGCCTCATCTTGGGCTTGGTCGTGTGACATTTCTTTGGAAGATATCTGTGCGGCGGCAGGCTGGGCCTCTCCGTCCACTTTTATCAGATTCTACAAGTTGGAGGTTCCAGCTCTACAAGCAGGGCTTCTCTCCATCTAGGCTCTATCTTGACCCTGGCAAACAGATTGCCTTACATTTTGGCCTGTACACATTAGTCCTTAAGCACTATTCATTCATCATAAGATCCGACTATGTCTGATCAGCTGTTCAAACGAACCGACTCTTCCGGTTCTTCATTCCCCTTATAAGCCGCCTCTGTCGGTGTCTCGGGGGTTTATAACATGTGCTTTGGGTATACTGGGTCAGTCAGCACACACGGCGCTTTACATTGTGTTCCCATACGTAATACGAGGAACCTCTCTCGAAAGGGAACGTACTCGGTTACTTTCGTAACCTCGGTTCCCTGAGAGAGAGGAACGAGTATTACGTTCCGTGCCGTGTTTATGCTTCTCAGGTATCGCTTCAGTCGATCTTAAAACCTGACACCTATGGCGAATTAGGGTCTTATATAGCCTCCTGTATGCAAATATAAGCACCTTTTTCGGCGGGCTTCTGGAACGCCCCCCATTGGTTCGTTCCTCTCAGCCGCCTCACCATAGGTTCCTGCAGTTGCCGCAGCCCGGCCAATCAGAGCGCTCCTCGCGCTGGGCTATGGCCGTGCAGCTCACTGCGCTTTACATAGATACCTTTATTAAAAGTTTTGCTTCACATTCTCGAGAAAAGGAGTTTTTCCCATACGTAATACTCGTTCCTCTCTCTCAGGGAACCGAGGTTACGAAAGTAACCGAGTACGTTTTTCCATGCACTGCTCAATTTTGAGATGTTGTGTTATTTTGCTTCTGGATAAGATCTTTCAGATTAATGTAGAGCAAACATCTAAAATACAAATTTTACACTTTATCTATTTGTGTCTAGATTTGAATTCAAGTTAACATATATCTGTATCGAGATTTTCTCATGCACAGAGTCAGAAATCTCCACTTCTGCAGCATTTATATACACAAATCTTTCCAGTTTTATTCCTATATATTCTAAAGGTTTTACAAAGGGGTTTGTAGATAACATTATAACAATTTATTTCTAAAAACATGGTGAAAATGTGTTTTTCTCACTGTTGACAGTATATTCAGAGATAAAAAGAGATATACACGTCTACAAAATGAGAAGAATTTTAAACCTGGCTTTATCCAATGTTCAGATTTCAGTTATAGAAATGTATGCAAATTAGATAATGCCTTATTTGAAGCCATATTTAAACATAGCATTTCAGGAAACTTGTTAAAGCTACACTGTGTAACTTTTTTTAGTTTATTCTAAAAACACTTAGTTCTTTCAAAAATATATGTGCTCATTAATGTATATTTACTTTTTTCAAATAATAAAGTATTCTCGTAAATTTATGATATGCCATTTAAAATACATACGGTTGAGGGGTTCGAATGCTGGTCGCCATGTTGCCCCTCCATCTTGAAAGTACATTAGCCAAAGAGGGACACACCCATAAATTCAAGCTTCGCCTTTCGCGGTTTAACACTCGATGGCAGTCATGAACGAGGTCAAACTGGAAGCCATGTTAATCTTGGACTAAATCGGCCACCGTAGGAGTTAAAACAAAATCAAAATTGAGAGGAATAGAAACTATTATTTACTGGATGGTCATATACCTTTACACCGCTAGATGGGGGAAAATATCACACAGTGGAGCTTTAAACTGTGATTCATCCAGTCATCATTCACTGACCCCGGTCTTGTTTTAATGCAGTATATCCTTCTTTCATTTTTGGACCACAAAGGTGAATTTTTAGAAAATAAATGCCTGTCCTTATAATAGGGCCAGATTTACTGGAAGCTTGCTCCAGCGCAAACCCTCTTTTGGCATTAAAAAACAACTGTCAGGATTTATTAAAGACACACAGTGAAGAATTAGCGTTGAAAAGGCGTGGACAGGGTTATTTTTGCGCCTGACCTTATTGCATATGCATTTGTAGGAGTTTCCCTTACAGACGCAACATTTATGAGAGGAGAGTGCAAGGTGATTTACTAAGGATTGGCTTGTCAGTTTATCAATGGTGGTGATGTCAGTGGTGTTTGCACCATTATTTACTGCCCAAAAAAAAGCAATCTTGGTAGATTGCATTGGTCATTATGGAAATGATCTGGCTGCGTCTGATTTAATTTAAATATGTTAATAATTGTTTATTTTGTCAGTAGCCTAGAATAGATCACATTCATAACTTTCCACTCCTGTCAACACTTTTTTGAAATTTCGCTCTGATACAACTTTGCCATGTTTAATAAATCTGGGCGTTTTCTGGGCGAGTTGGAGTGAGCTCCAACGAGGCGATAGTAGTCCTATGAACACACAGTCGAGCACAGAGCGGCCAACACACTTTAAAATTCCAAAAGGAGGTTTTCACAGGGATGCCATAGAAGAACCATTTTCTGTTCCTCAAAGAAGAACCTTTCAGTGAACAGTTCCGAAAATAACCTTTTTTTTTTCTTAAAGGTGCACTATGCAACTTTCCGTCTACTAGAGGGCGCCTATTCTAAACAAAGGCGTAGTTTGATGACGCCAAGTTTGAGCGCAGTATCTTGGGACATGTGGTCTTCACCTCACAGCCGGTGGAAAATAGGACTCGGGCAGAAATCATGTTCATGGATGCGGTTAATAACGTTACTGTAGTGTAAAGCAGAGCAGGACCGAGTGTTGTGGAGCTGAGCACAGCTGCTGGAGCGATTGTTATACAAACACACGGCTCGCGAACACCGGGACTTTTATTTTAACGGGACGGGACACAGTCGCTGGGCGCGCACACTATTTCCGCTTTTCCAGTCATGATTATAAGGTAATGCAGCTCTGTTTATCATATTAGATACATTTTAGTGCGTTTAAAATGATGTTGTGACGTTACTCCGTGAGTTCACTTATACACACTGCTAAGAGAAAAGCGCTCCTGCCAAATAAAACCGGAAACTGAGGGTAGCGCAGATATGCCGCAATTGACAGGCGACTCCCTCAAACGCTATACTGAAACGTCCCGGGTCATTGGTTAAAATAGCAATTTTCTCACAATTTACCGTACAAAAACATTTGGGATATTGTAAGTACTCAACTGAACAAAATATATAGCACTGGCCTAGTGTCTTTTGGATATTTTACTGCAAAAATACTACATAGTGCACCTTTAATGTGAAGAACATTTTAATAATCTGAAGATCTCTGTGCATTTAAAAGTCAAAACGGTTCTTCATGGGTTCTAATGGAACCTAGTAAAGAACCTAGTAAATGGAATCTAGTAAAGAACCTTTATTTGTGTGTGAGTGAAGGTCAGAATTTTCATTAAATAAACATTCATTTCATTTTGTTTCTCACTAAACCCTATCATATACCCCAGAACATTGGAATATATGACACGTCACACGTGATATCCTTTTTTAAAAGCTTGATGCTGGTTACACTAATACCATTATGAGAGTGTGAGTGGGACGTTTTTTTTTTTTTTTATTCTCCTTTTGTGGTCTGAAAAAGAAAGAATAGCATCCAGGACTAGAACAGCAGCAGGGTGAGTAAATGATGATTTCAATTTAATTTGAGGGTGAACTATCCCTATTAATAGTAACGTGTCCCCATATATGAGCAGTGATGGTTAATTCGATGTGGACATATCTATTTTGGGCCCTTTGAATACTTACTGGAGTCCTCAATCTTTATCTGGGGGTTGCTGAGGAGGATGGGCTCTGGGGACATACTGGCAGATGAGAGGGTGGGGGTATCAGAGGGGTCTGGGGTGAGGAAGCCCTCATCTTGGGGCGTATCTGCCCCTCTCCCCTTCTCTCTCTAGAGATGGACCCCAGGGTGGCCAATGGGTGGTGAAATGAACACCATGGTCAACCAAAACAGAAAGAAACACAAAATGATATGGGTTCAACAAAAAGGAAAACGATGGCAACACAAATATAAATAAAATTCAAATTAAAGATGAAGTATGTTGTCTTAAAATACAAGTATAAGCAAGACATTCACTCGTCTTCAAATTCTGAAGCTCACGGAATCAAAACAAAGGCCAATGAGATGAGACTTTAAAGGAGTTAATTTAGTTCAGGGGATTTCGTTAAGCCTAGCCATCTAAAGAACCAAATGATTCAAACCCAGAGGGCACCTGAGACAGATTTACACAGGCATGGTTGTAAAACGATTTATAGACGTTCATATTTAACTTCAGGGTGTAGGTTCTATAGCTGAGGTAATAATTTGAGTATCGTCTCCCATCAGCGGAGGACATGTCGGCTTACCCTCCTGTTGCCTCCTCCAGCCACGTGTTTAATGTTGTCCAGAGATCCCACCTTTGACTGAGCCTTGAAATCAAGCTTCTCAGACCTGATCTCAATGTTTCCTCCACCTTGAAAAGGCATTTGAAATTCCTCATGATTTAAATTATATGGCTAATTATGTACATGCATTCAAAACGCTAAGAAAATCAAGTCCAAAGCATGAGCTTCGATTGTCTGTGGCATCTAAAATCCAAAGTGGATGTCTACGGTTACCTGGTTTGTGACGAATGTTGTCTTTCGATCCGCACTTTGACTGCACATTGGTCAGGTCAATCTTTTTGTGGAGGATTTGGACCTTTTCAAAACAAAACAAACAAACAAGGGTTTTAGTATTCTTTCTGGCAATTAAATCAAATTTGAATTCGTTAAAAAATATCCAAACAGACTTTTATTTACATGAGAAAGAGAAAAAGCTTGAGGGAATGGCATACAGTTGCTAAAGTAGAGTGGTTTAGTCATTGGTTTTATTTTTAAAACCAATATTTATAGCAATGTAATCTAACCTCGAAGTATGATGAACCAGAACATTGAAGGGGCATGAACTGATAAATCAAATTTTTCTTGAGCTTTTGACATACAATAGGTCATCAGATGCACTTTACAGGTGAAAATCAAAGGCTGCTTCATCA
This sequence comes from Pseudorasbora parva, assembly GCF_024679245.1. Lineage (NCBI taxonomy): Eukaryota > Metazoa > Chordata > Actinopteri > Cypriniformes > Gobionidae > Pseudorasbora > Pseudorasbora parva. Next base: position 6,100,172 of record NC_090192.1, read on the forward strand.
TTGCAACTTTGGCCCCGCCCACTGGTGTGTTAGTGAGATGAAGAGGAGAGGAGATACAGGATGGACTACAAATAACATTTCATTCCAAATGATCCTAATGCTATAATGTGGTTATTTATTTTTAACAATGTGATTTCTCAAATGAGCATTATTTATCTGTATTCGGAACATTTCACTGTGGATTTTTTGGTAAATCCGTCGCAATTTCAGCGCAGGCTTTACAAACAGACTTTTACGACAGTAATGCCACAACATCTAAGTAACCATGTTAAAGGTCCCATTCTTCACGATCCCATCTTTCAAACTTTAGTTAGTGTGAAATGTTGCTGTTAGAGCATAAATAATACCTGTAAAATTATAAAGCTCAAAGTTCAATGTCAAGCGAAATATTTTATTTAACAGAAGTTCCCTTTCAAAGCCTACAGCGAACGGCCGGTTTGGACTACACCTCTGCACTTCCTGCTGTGATGACGTCACCAGAACCGTTTGTTGACTCCGCCCACAAGAATACGCAAAATAGGGGGCGTGGTCTTGTTGCTCTCCCACATGGAGAAGAGCGGACATTGCGCGCTTGCATCTTCCCGTAATGGTAAGAGGCGGGCAAAGTACGCTAAGCTGCTGTCCAATCACAACACGGGACGCGCTGGCCCAATCAGAACTTCTTACATGTTTCTGAAGGAGGGACTTCATAGAACAAGGAAATCATCAGGCCGTTTTTAGGATAGAGAAAACAGCGCTGTACAGATAAGTAAATTGTGTGAAAAATACTGTGTTTTTTTACACGCGAAACATGAACTCATGTTATATTGCACACTGTAAACATAATCAAAGCTTCGAAAACACACGAAGAACGGGACCTTTAAATCCAATGGCTGATCTGTGACCAGTGATGTCTGATATGTAATGATTCATGTACAGTCAGATATTCATTGTCTATGTGTCAGTAAATCAAAGCAGTGACTAGTCAACTTTACATTGTTTCTCTTAGTAGGATGAAAATAATCTGTAATTTAAACTGTGATTAAATTATATATAGAAAGCGATCAAAGACCCTCTCTTTTACAATCGCTGGAGCTGTCAATCAAACAGTGTGAGTTAACCAGTGACTGAGTTCTGGACTCTCACCAAAACTCACATAATAATAAATTGATCTCTTATTTCCGTGATGTTTGCACTGTTCGTTATCAATCAATCAATCAATTTTATTTATATAGCGCTTTTACAATCACGATCGTGTCAAAGCAGCTTCACAGTGTCAAACAGGATAATATTGCAACAAAATTAGATTTGGCTGTACAGTCGCTCTGGAGAAAACAGTGACGTTATCAGCTTATTTTAATTTATCATATAGCGACAATGTTGGCAGATCTGTATTATAGTTTATAGAATTAATTAAAACCTAATTCATAAATTTTATTTGTATAATTAGTTGAATAACTTTGATCATAATTTTAGTGTTCCCAACTGAGCAAGCCAAGCCAAAGGCGACAGTGGCGACGAACCAAAACTCCATCAGGGCGTGATGGAGAAAAATAAACCTTGGGAGAAACCAGACTCAGTCGGGGTGCCAGTTCTCCTCTGGCCTATTAACACACCGTGTATGATTATTATTCTGGCAACCTTACAGGTCAGAAATCATATTAGATCGGAATATTCCAAATTTCAGGGTATCACGCAAGAGACGGGTTTATTTAGGATGGAGCGTCGATTACACAAGAGTATGAATACATGAAAGATTATTATTATGAAAGGAATTATTGCGCCGGAGATGGGTTTTTTGAGCATGACGTGCCGGTGAGGCAAATCATTAAAAAAATAGTTATGATGAAAGCATTCGTTAACGTGCAGAAATTGAGTTGCAATGATTAGATCTCAGCACTCATGCGCTCAACATGTCTGTGGTCGGCTACAATGATCATCACTGCAACCTTTCATGCCACAATCTAAATATAAGATCTAAATATAAATCTATAATCAACACTTTTATACAGTTAATTTGGGCATTTAGTGGTTTACTCTGAAGTCTCACAGCACTCCTTCAAACAGGGCGTTCAAATCAGAGGGTGAAAATCAGGAAAGGAAACATGGCTTTTATTTCTAAATTATGGGGGGAAAAAAAAGTAAAAATCATACTTACATTATAAGTGCACCCCAGGAAACATTATAAAACAATAAAACAATGCAGTTCATGACCCCTTTAATGATCTAGTTGGTCATCAGTTCTAAAAAGATTTGTACTTAAGTGCTCTTCATTTTACACTGGATTGAGGACACAACATGAGAACGGTACAATTGTGTACCATTCCTGCTCCCAAAAATAGAAGCAATGACCTCATAGCCACAGCTGTTGGGTTTTTTTCCTGTATAAAAAGGCCTCAGTGTCTTCAGAGTGAGGTCAACCTTTAGCTGGAGCCAACTGCTCACCACAAAGAAAAGCTCGGCTGACCAGAGCGCTACAACAAGACCCCTCTGTGCCTTCAACAGTGGAGGAGTGCAGCTCCTCTCGAGGGCATAAGGATCTCTGTGGATCCCTCGCTGGTACTTTAGTGTGTGTAATGACTGCCCGTAATGACAAGCCAGTTGGCATTAAGAGCTAGGATTTTAGAGGTGGTCTGGTCATCTGTTTTTTTAAGGAAAGAGGTTTTCCTAAAAGTCAAAAATCTGTCTTCTAATTATATGGAGAATTGTTTATTACATGCTTAACTTTATTTAAATAAGGGAGGTTTCTGTTTTTAACATGTCTTGCGGAAAATGTAATTGCTCTGAAATGCCACAAAACAGCAAGCATGTCCTTCTGAGCCAATCCTTAAATGTATCGAGGGTCACAATTAATTGCTGTTCTTTTTTTTAGAGAATAAAGTGTTAAAAAATACACATTGAAGCTAAGCAATTCAATACTCACCACAAAAACAGTACATGTACATCCACCAAACTAATCAGATCAACAGGAAAGAAGCAAGCAAGAAAACGACTGAATCCAACTATTTACTCAATCTGATTCAAAAATACCTTGCGCACATGTGCAGTGAATGTGACGTTTTTTACGTTTATGTCTTGCGAGCATTCGTGCGTTAACTTGCGTCTCATGTCCTACAAACTGTTCAGTGGACACTGAATATTTACTAAATATTTGCAAACATAAAAGCCATAAATGGTTGGCATTATTGCAGTGGCTTTCTCTGGTTCTGAACGTTTTGTCTGGAAAAAATGTAATGCACATGTAATCAAATATATGAATCGGATTGCAACATTTGGGGTTTATATAAACACAACTTTCAGACCCTCAAATCGGATTGGATTCATTGTGATTGTTGAAAATTAGTGCATGCAAACACTTCTGTTTGTTTTAGAGGGTGAGTGGACATATAGTCATAGTTAAGAAACCAAGCAGCATTTCCCATGCATTAGTTTAAAATAGGGATACACAATAGATCGGTACAATGACTATTCCATTATGAATGCTCATTTAGATTTTTTTTAAAGAGATAGTTCACCGAAAAATGTCATTTCAAACCCATTAGGCTTTCGTCCATCTTCAAAACACAAATGAAGATCTTTTTAATAAAATATGAGCGCTTTCTTTCCCTCCATTGACAGCTATGCAACTACCACTTTCAAGCCCCAAAAAGGTAGTAAAAACATCATTCAAATAATCCATGTGGTTCAACCTCAATTTTATGAAGTGATGCACAACAAACATCATTTACCACTTTATTTACAAAATATCTCAAACGCAACAATGTCTGCTTTTTGGAGCTTGTAAATGGTATCAGACTGTCAATGGAGAGACAGAAAGTGCTCAGATTTAATTAAAAATATCTTAATTTGTGTTCTGAAGATGAACAAAGGTCTTACAGGTTTGGAACGACTTGAGTAATTAATGACAAATTACATTTTTGTGTGAACTAACCCTTTAATTAATGTTTACTATAAGTTACACTCTCTCAAAATATCCATCTTTGTTATTGTACATTATGATGTTGAGATGCATAAATTCACTTTTAACATTTAAATTTACAGATTTGTATCTTCTATGCATTTTGATAAAAGCGATTTATCGGTTACCGGATATTATAATCAGCATATTAGTATCAGCTAGAATTTTTATATCAATGCATCTGTATTATTTAAGTCTCTTTAGTATGACTTTTGGTTAAGACAACAACAAACGGTCCCCTGTTTACTCACTTTTCCTCCTCCAGGTACATGTTTCATATTATCTTTGGAACCACACCTAGCCTGCACGCTACTTAAGTCCAACTTCTGATCGAGAATTTGCACCTGAAAGAGTGAACAATTTGGGGAAGACAAGGAGTTATCTGTGTTTTTAGCTCAGGACCAGAGAGCAACCAGAGGAAACTGACATGAATTTGTAGGACTTTGTGATGAGGTGTCACAAATGTTAATCCCAAGGTTTCCACAAATGGTCATAACTTCAGGAAGAACCAAGACTGAAGGTGTTGAGTTCAACCTATAGTTACTCACATTGCCACCTCCCGGTACATGTTTGATATTGTCTTTGGAGCCACACTTTGACTGGACATTACTAAAGTCCACCTTCTGATCCAGTATTTTTATCTGAAAAATGAAAAGGTTGGGGAAGAGCAGGAGTTATCTTTCTAATTATCTTAGAGGCAGAAAGAACTGCAAGTGAGGAAGAGCCATGAGTTTGTGAATGGTAAAGCAAAAACATGAACTCGCTATATGATGGCTTTATTGTCTCTCTTTCTCACTTTTGACAATTAACTCAACAGTCGTAAAGACCCTCTTTTTCAGTTCATTATCAATTAAGAAGCGACATGCAGTGATATTGTTTTACAAGGTTTCCACAAATGGTCATAACTCCAGGAAGAACCAAGACGGAAGGTGTTGAGTTCAACCTATAGTTACTCACATTGCCACCTCCCGGTACATGTTTCACATTGTCTTTGGAGCCACACTTTGACTGGACATTACTGAAGTCCACCTTCTGATCAAGAATTTTTACCTGAAAGAGTGCAGAGATCAAGGAAGAGAAGAGTTACCATCTTTGCTGAGGCCAAAATCAGAAAGCTTCTGACAGAACCAGAGTTGTTTCACTACTAACATCTGAAGTCATACAGTGTTTCTAACTTCATGAGGAACATCTCAGGAACATCTCAAGTCAGTAAGGGATGGCTGGGAGTTTGATTAGTTGACTTCTTTCCATCAGTAGGAAAAGGAGCAGGTTGTTAAATGTTTTGGTAAGGAACGAATGATTGCTGGAGTATTTAGGAGTTAACCGGGTCTGGTTAATGGTTTTTCTCATTGTAACTCACATTGCCACCTCCAGGTGTGTGTTTGATATTGTCTTTGGAGCCACACTTAGAAGGGACATTACTAAAGTCCAACGTCTGATCAAGAATTTGTACCTGTTTAAAGCAAATGTTTGGAAGTTTTCATGAACAAAAACATCAAAATGATAAAGGTTCCCTGATTCTCATGAAATATAAAGTAAAAATGATTCGGTATTCAGTTCTTTCCCAGAATAGACTTGGGAATGACACACATTTTAGTTTGTTTGGACAATTGGATAGTTACCATTCTTGGGAAATTAAAAGATTTAAAGATAATACATTAGTCAATTCTCACTATGGTTATTATAATTAACTGAAACTAAAACTAACCATTAAAACATTTCCAGAACTTAAAATGAACTATAATGAAATAAAAAATGTCCTAAAATTACTAAAACTGTAATCAAAATGAACAAAACACTACAGGCATTTTTTGAATCTTATAAAACAACAAAATGACTAAAGCTTTAAGCTAAATGAAAATGAAAAATATATAAAAAATGATAATACATAATAGTACCTCAATTATACTAAATAACACTCTCAATGGACAGCGGTATAATTTTGACATTCTTAAAAAAACATTTGCCATGTAGTGACAGTGTACTATGGAAGCTTGTTTGCATATTTTACATTAAAAATGTAACATTTAATTACAACTTTATATTATTGCGTATTTTACTTTTTATTACAACTTTTTATTATTGAGTTTACATCTTGAATTCTGACTTTTTTCCTCAGAACTGCTTGATATATAGTCGCAATTGTAAGTTATGTCAGAATTGCAGGATATGAAGTAGCCATTCAGACTTTTTTCTTGTGAAATATAAACTCGCAAATCAGAGAAAAAGTCAAACTTGAGAGATGTATAAAAAATGTAAACGTGGCAGAAACAAGCTTCCATGGGGACAGCCACTGACAAATACCGTCTGATGATCATAAATGAAGGAATAAAACTTGTGTGTTCGAATCATTCCATAGTAACTCACATTGCCACCTCCTGGTACATGCCTGAGGTTGGCTTTGGAGCCACATTTAGCCTGCACATTACTGAAGTCCACCTTCTGATCAAGAATTTGTACCTGTGAAAGGCAAAACATTGGGAGAGTTGATTTAACTTTAATTGTAGGGAAGAGAAAGAGAGAGAGATTAGAGTAATAAACAGGTGAATTTTCAATAGCTGATGAGATTGGAACAATATGCAAAGATGTAACATCATGTAATATATAAGTGATTTTGTAACTACTGATAAAACAGTTTAAATTCAACTCTTGAAATAGATTTAGCATGTTATTAAATATGGCAATGATGATGCATTTGGCCTTGCATGGCTGACTAGCTCTGCTACATGCTGCTGCTGTTAATTATTTCTGCTGCTTCTGAGCAAATATAGACTTGCTACCACTAATAGATACACGGACATTCTGCTGTGAGCATGTAAGATATGCTGCTGCTGCTGCAAAACTAGACATTCATATTCCGTAGCAGATCTAGACAGGTGGAGCTAGGGGAGGTGGAGGGTTTCAGAAGATCTCTGATCCACTGCAGGAACACTGAAACAGACTATTTAAGTGTTGAGCAAGCAATCTCATTGGCTGCAGGATCAGCAGAGGCCAATCAGCTTGTTCCATGTGGTAATGATGTGATTGCATGTATAGGATCAGCCTGTGTCATCTTGAGTTTTATGACAGATTTAGATTTATATATAAATGTGAGATTATTTAACAATAAATACTAACAACAAATTGTCTTTCCCATTAGAGGCTGACGTTTTTTTCGGGAATCCTGTGGGAGTCCCGCGGGATGGGAAATAAAATCAATAGTAATCATGTGATTGGGACGGTAGCGGATTGTTTTTTACCGGGAGTGGGCGGGACTGGGAATTGTAATAACACTATGATACCATCTATACAAATATTCTGCTTAGTTTATATAAATTAACTATATGTTTTAATTTTGAACTCAGTTATAGTAATGTTAGCCCTGTCTCTATGCTCTCCTGTTTGCTTTGGTGTGGCTGGTTCAGTGAATGACGAGCTCCACACCTGTAAGAGTTGTTGGTCAATGCCAACCACCAATAATAAGAGAAAGGATGCTTCCCCATGCACTTTGTAGCCGCGAAAATCATAATCAAAATTGAATCAGACATGAAAGCTACCCTGCAACGACTACTGTTGGAAAATGATGATACCTCAGTTGTGCTCACCCACATTTTAGGGCAAACTGAAAACAGAAAACGCATAAGCCAGCTGCAACTGTGTGTGTGTGTGTGCGTGCGTGCGTGTGTGTGTGTGTCTTTGCATAGATGATTTAGGTAGAATTTAATGTGTGTGCATCATTATAATATTGAACTGAAAGTCATCTTAAACAAAAATGACATTTGAGACATTTGGGCATGCTGTGATCAGTATTGCATTTTTTACTGTAACTGACAAATTCCGGACAAAAAAAATCAAGAAAAAAAAAAACGGGAGTGGGAGGGAACGGGAGTCATTCTTTTAGGATTGGGATGGGATGGGAATTTTCCCCCGTTTTTTTCGTGGGATTGGGATGGGATGGAATTTTTTTGGTGGGAGTGGGATGGGAGAGGTTTGAAAATCCACTCCTGTGTCAACCTCTATTTCCCATACACACTCATTCTTTGACCACACTGTAGAAAAATGATATGGACAATAAGTCATGACATTAAATTAGCTAAAGTGGATTCGGACACACCCTAAGTGCATCTGCTCCGTGCGCTTCAGACCATGTGCTCAGATCGTTAAAATAGGGTCCTCTAAGTTGATGTATGTGGAATTTTTTTCATATGCAAAAATATAAAACATTTTAGAAAAAATGAAACATCTCAAAGCTCAAGATGAATTACCCGGCCGCCTCCAGGCTGGTGCTTCAGGTTGTCAGTGGAACCGACTTTGGGCCGCACGTTCTTCAGGTCAGGCAGGGGGGCAGCGGCGGACAGCGATGTAGGAGAACGGTTCTTCGGAGATTTAGGGGTCGAGCGAATCACTGCGATCTTCTTGATTTCATTTCCTGTGCTTGCAGGCTTGCCAACCGCAGCTTTACTGGCAGGGGATTTGGGAGTGCCAGGGCTGTTGTGCCCACTGGTATCCGGGGTCTTTGGAGAGTCTGGGAAACAGTATAGAGTTATGATAACGATGACAATTATCTCAATCAGGTGCTCCATTCTTCCAAAATATATACACAATACAATATACAGTAATGGCAAAAGTGATATCCGATCAAGGAAAAATGGCTTCTTCACACTTTATCCTTCTAAATATTTATTAAAGACCCTCTGTGGTGAAAATCCAGTTTTTAATGTTGTTTATATGTCTCTGTGGTGTTTTTAATATCCTTTAAAACAAACCATGCGCTAACTACCTTGTAACCAATCACGTCAACATGTTGGTGGGATTTCGCATATCATTAACTATTTTCTGAAGCAGGGGTGTGCCAAGAGAAGCCAGGTTATCCCGGGATAACTTTCTGACGATATAAAAAATGATGTACATTTAGCAGTATAGCATGTGAATTATGTATATGATGTTTATTACGATGTTAGCAAAAGGCAAATCATATTAATTATTCTTAAGTGTCTGAGACTGTAGAGAGTGATACATAAAACGCATTACCATTCTGATACATGGACTTGTATACGAGCATGTATTATTCACTCTTCCTCTTCAAACATATATGGCTGAATTAAACCAGTATTTCATTGTGCAGCGTTTACTACAGTAAAGTTGACCGTGTAGATCAGGTCATTCGAGCTGGTTTGAGTGAGTGGAGGCGGGGTTCATTTGCATATTCATGAATCCACATATACTAAATGAAGCAATGGTGTAGAGTTACATTCAAGCTATTTTAAGGCATGGATTTTTTTCACAGGAAAAACGTTTGAATATGTAATTTTGGTGATCAAATATGAGTTTTGTGGGAAAAAATGATTGAGTACAGGATGGATGGTGTCAGGTATGTTCTACTGGAGTGTTTTAATACCGAATGGTATTGGAAATTGTATTGGGATGCATATCCGCAGCAGGTGTTGAAGGATTGGAGTGTTCCAATGGACCAGTACTTGCTGAACACAATGTAGACAAGTATGGAAGATCAGCATTATTTTCTGAGCTTTTGTTTTTCGATGCCTTTTTTGCATAATACAGTACAATAAACCCATATTTAATTATAGGCTGGAGTTTTCCGTTATTTCCAAATCATTTAATTTCATTTTGATATTTTAATCAAGTTTAGTGTATCCTTCTTCCCAATACAAAGTGTCATTAATAGCAAATATTGTGAAAATATTATATCATGTTTGGCCACTACTGCATATGACACATTTACATCTAAAAACTTCTTTGTAAAATAAATCTCACGGACCTTTTCCATTTTTGGCAACTGCAGTCATGGCAGGAATCTTTGTACCAGCAGCATGAGGTCTACTGCTATTGAGAGCCTAGAGAAATACATGAATATATATTAAAAGAAAAAAAGAGACAATCATTAATATTTATATAGCATGAAATTATAGATAACAAAACAACTGAAAATGTCTATTTTACCAGCCATAAATATGTTTACCGGCAATGAAAATAAACAATTTTAGATACCAGTGAAAAATCACAATTCTCTTTTCTGATTTCGATACCATAGCTAAAACTACTGACCTAATTAATATAAATAAATAAAAAATATTAAAGACAAGTAACAGTAGTTTTCAGGTAGAGACTTCAAATGTAAAATGACACTGGATTGTCTTCACTGTACAAATAAACATTATTTAATTCTTATTGAAGGTAAGAAAGTTATGCAGTCGAGACCAGTAAGTGATTTTTTTCTTTGTTTTTTGTTTTGTTTGATTAACATTAAAAACACAGACAGTAGTAGAAATATTAGGCTGCTATCACTTTAAGAGATGCACGGATCCAATACTGATACACATGTGCTGTCTTTCTCGACTGTTTACGTTCACTTAAGCCATAACTGGCTATATTCACTAGGTAGGATACTTGACAAGAAAGCCATTTATGACAATTTTGTGGACAATTTTTATCTATTGTATTTTTAAAACCAGCTTTCTGGGCACGCTTCAGATGTGTGTGCACGCAAAACTTCCCATACACACGAGATTAACAAAACAAGCTCCTTCTTGCGTCTTCTTGCACTTGAATATTTAAATATTGAAGGCATACACTTTTGTGATGATGCAACTGTCCCAAGCGTTGTTCATATTTGTTCATATTCAAGTTCTTACAACATTGCATTGTTAGTATTCATAAAAATGTTACCGGCCAACTGGCAATTGACACCGTTTCATATACTCATATACTAAGATTTTTACTTGCATTTGGTGCTTGGCGATTGTTAATTTTAGACCCTTGTTTTATTGTTTTATTAATTTTTAATTAGATTTTGGTCATGTTAATGTTCTTAAATTATCCCAAAGAGTGTGAAAATATTTTTAAAGTTGTGGATACAAATGCTATATAAAGATAGCCTTAACAAGACAAAGGAGCTTGCCACTTTTATTCCTTTTTTTTTTTTTTTAAATGTAACCACATTAAGATGTTGGAAATTACCTTTGTTATCAAAATGATGGTTCAGAAAATGAGAAAAATAACAAAATTATCAAGTGAATGGCCATTGTTAGTAGACAAACTAAAGGATACTAGAGCCAAAACCCCTTAAATATGAAGAGGCACTCATAAACAGGCCTTATGACATTTTTTACCTGCTCAAACATAGAGTTTGAAAGCACTTTCAATATTTATGAAGCCATCCACAGAAAGCACGAAAACTGAAATGAAGCTGTGAGATACAAATATTCTAAAATCATGCTGACTATTTTTAGTTGCCTTTCCAGATGTCAGTGCTATTAACATCAATGACAGACATTTGTGCGTTAGTTGTCAGTTATCAAGAGGAGAGAAAAATATACTGTTAATCACACCAGACAGTGCACAGACTGCCAGTAAAACAGAGGCGACCATTCTTCAAGACCATTCTCCACAGAAGCGGCCGGCAGGACACAGGTTCAACATCAGCAGCTGTACTCACTCTTGGCCTGGATTCTTTGGGCCCAGCACTGGTGGCAGGTACTGGGGGAGATCTATTAGAGGATAAGCCCAAGGACTTTTTCGGGAGGGAGGGAGGTGTTTTTTGGGAGGAGGGTCTGACTTTGGTCTTTATATAGAGAGCAAAACAGTAGTGGATGACTCCATGGTGTACAAATAAGCAAAATATGAAGAAAAAATATTTGAAAGTGGAGGAGAACAAAAGATTGGCGCAAAATAGCTATTAGCACTCACCCTCTTCTCAGCATCCCCATTGGTCTTGGACTGAGCTGTAAAAAAAAACACAAAAATACACCAGTGTGAATACACTCAGTATGTCAGAAATCGGATTTGAATACACTTGAAAGGTGAAAAAACGGGACTCTCTACATGTATAACTAACCACTCATAAACCTCACCGAGACTCATTTGGAACACCTGGCGTTAAAATGTTCCTAACCCAATGAAGCGATACAAATGCATTACACATATAAAACTTCAGAATCTAAATCTATACTTTAGAATGCTTCAGAATCTGAAGGCATAAATAAGATGCATATATGCTTTCTTAAAACGCTACCTTCCTACATTCCTAATTTGCATCTGTGGTTCAATGCAAAACCTTTAAAATCTTTACATAGTACTAAAGTTTCTTGATAGTGGAAAAGGTTTCCCAAAGAACTTTTCACTGAACAGTTCCTAAATTAAATGTTCTTCTAAAGATTTGTTGTGAAAACCTTCTTTGTTTTTTAAAGGGGTCATGAATTGAGAAATAAAAATGTCCTTGTGCTTTTGACATATAAGAGAGGTCATCATACTGTAAAATATCCTGTAAGTTTTAGAGCTGAAAACTTCCTTGTTAGTCCAAAAACAGGTTTTATTGTAACCAAGCCCAGATAACATCTTGAATGTGCCTATAGATATGTGAAAGACCGCCTCTGCAAAATAAAAATCAACGCCTACTTTTTTTTGCCCCGCCCACTGGTGTGTTAGTGAGATGACGAGGAGAGAAGAGATACAGGATCACTGGACTATTACCTTCCAAATGATCCTAATGCTAGGAATGTGGTTATTTATTTTAAATAAAGTGAATATCTCAGTTGAGCATTATTTATTTGTATTCGGTACATTTCACTGTGGATTCTTTGGTAAATCAGTCGCAATTTCAGCGCAGGCTTTCAAATAGACTTTTATGATATGGACTCGACAGTAATGCCGCAACATGTAAGAAACCGTGTTAATTAAAATGCCTGATCTGTGACCAGTGATTTTTGATATGTAATGATTTAAGTAAGCAAATATGTTATCCAATCACAGCAGTGCATTTACACTGAAGACTCATAGCAGACACGCCCCTTCAAACAGAGCGTTCAATTCTGAGGGCTAAAATCAGGGTAGGAAAAAATGCCTCCATTTTTTACGTAAAAATCATACTAACATTGAAAGTGCACCCAAGGAAACATTATAAACCAATAAAACAATGCAGCTCATGACCCCTTTAATAGTTAGGCAGCTGACTATGTTGCACCTATGCTAACAGTGTGGAAATGCCTTCGCTACACTGACTACAGCTTGCTAAATTTATTGCTAATGTTGGTCATTTGAGAATTTGAAACGAGACTTTGTGCTATTATATGCTCTAAAGAAACATTTGAGAAACTTCAGGCTGTAAATGAAAGTGATGGGATCTGTTAAAGCAGTGCTGCACTAGATGATGGTGTTGTGAACGCATGCAAACAAACACACTCATGCACAGAGACATGCCAGACTGAACTCATTAAAACACGGCCAGCAAACATGAATCTCATCGATCAGCGCAAAACAGGCTGCAAGACCACCAGAGGAAACAAAAGAATGACAGAGTGAGGCTGAGTGCCCAAAAAAGGAAGGCGTGTAGCAAACAATTGCAGGACAACAGACCGCTCTCCTCAGCACGCCGCTTATTTTGTAGGATGTTCGTTATAGACAGAAAGTGGTGCATAGCTAAGCGGCTCTGTAAAACATAGGTGGAGGCAAACCAAGGAAGAGACACTGCACTGGGATTCTGTGAGCTTAACAGCACAGACCTTTAAACTGCGCCACCGGCACCAGGGATTTTCTCGCCGGGGAGCCGTGGACACCTTTTGGAGAGCTACTCGTGCTCGTAGGAGGATGACTGGCTTCTGTCTTTATCGGCTCCGCATCTTCAGCAGCAGCTGAAAACGTAGCATTCTCCTTCACTGTGTCCGTTGCATCCATGTGTTCATGAGGTAAAGTTCTTGAAAAAACAGGCTCTTTTGTTTCAGAAGGTGCATATACAGAGTCAGCGAGAGTTCTCTGAGCCCTGCTGGCCCACGCTGGAAGGTTTTTTTCTTCAGCATGGCTCTCATTGCCGTAAAAGGCCAGTTCTTCCTCTTCCTGGAGGGTCTCACTGTAAGGAGCCCTGGCCTCTGCGACCCTCTCCCCGACGGATGTCAGGTCCTCCAGGGCGGCACTGCGAACCAGGAAAGTCACGGCTGGCTCGTTCTCCAGAGAAAGGCTCCTGGTGCGGTCTGGACTGACACATGTCCGCCGATGATGGGGATGGACCGGTTGTTCAGCCGCGCTGCTTCGGAGGAGGTCTTCGTCCTGCTCTTGTATTCTCTGGTGGTCTACACAGCTCCAGTCCGAGTGTTGATCATAACCATCAGATGAAAACCCTGCTGCTACAGCTGGAAACAAAGCCGCTTTTGCCTTATACTTGCACTAATAATAATAATGCATGTCCCGTTCACCATGGACACAGACTGGTCAGATGTTTTATAGAAAGCAATGAAAACATCTATATTACTTTTCCTTCTCTAAAAACACAAGTTGTTCCAAGAAAACATGTTAAGGAGGGAACAAAAACCCATAGAGGAAAGACAACGAGCAAATATAACAAACTGGTTTGCTGGCCTTTGCTGACACACAGAACAAACACTTGTGATGAAACCGGACTTCACACTGAACACAGAAATATGAGCCAATAGGTACAATTAAAGAGCATGATAGCGTGAATATTTAAAAGAACTGGGCCACTACCCTTGTGAAAGTACACTTTAGCATACTTTGAAAAATAAAATACTTAAGCCCCAGGTTTCACAGAAAAGGCTTAAGCTAGTTCGTAAAAATGCATGTTTAAGCTGTTTTAACTCTAAACAATTTGCACTGAGATATCTTAAAATATGTCAGTGCCATTGTTTTGTCTTAAGATGCACACCAGTTATGTTTTTTCTAAGGCATGTTTATAAAAGTAATGCCCTAATTGAACTAAGGTCTAATCCTGGCTTAATCTAAGCCCTGTCTGTGAAACCAGGCCTAAGTATACTTAAGAGCAAACTGAATGTAAAGTATTATAGTTTAAATTTATAATAAAAGCAATTAGCTTAAAAGTGGCGACTTAAGTCCATCTATATATGTAATTTCATAATTATTGTCTTTGAGATGTAGTTAAAGTGTACTGCTGAATCTACTGACAGCATTTACGGTAAACTAAAATGTACTTTAAAGCAGCACTAGGTAACTTTTCAACCTTCATAATATATTTTTTAAGACTCTTGTGATGATACATCGACTTACAATAGGTTGAATGACACGTCTGCCATAGCCTGATGGGGTCTGTATCGTTTTTAATTGTACTTTTAAACTTCGGGTTTCGGGTAGTAACCCGAGAACAAAAAGAACTACAAAATTCGACTGCTTTACGGCATATACGTCACTTCCACCAACACCCACACTTCCCTAAATTCAGACGTGCGAGCCCAACTTTGTTCATCGGATAATATAGTCATGTCCGAAGCAGCACAGACAAATAAGAAAGAAAAGGTTTTGTTGACGGAAAGCAATAAGAGGAAACAAAAAAGTGATCGGATTAAAGACAGGACGAGGATCAACATGTGACCCAGCGTTTGCTCTTCGGCGTGAGCTGAAGGAGGCGTGCCCGACCGATGCTGTCCTGCTTGTTATGGTGATAACCTACCACTCAAACACTGAACTGAAGTATCATATAGATTCTGTAAAACGGTAACCAATAGACTACTATAATGACGCTGGCTTGTAAACGTGAGCATCATGATTATTTGGCGTTTGAAAAAAATAAAACCCATGAAATTATATTCATATGACATGCTGAAACATGCCACTGACTGTAACGTTACCTGGGATGAAGACATTTCACGCGCGCCGCCAGAAGAACTCTGAACTCCTCTTGCAGTGTTCAGGGGAACTGTTAGTGCTGCACCGACCCGCGGGACGCTTTTATGAAGTTATTTGGCCCGCACCGCACCACTGTATATATTTTTACAACCCGCCCCGCACCCGCGACCATTAAATAGACATACGGGGTCCGCGGGTTATGAGACGACCCACGCATCACTAGTTCAGGGCTATCAGGGTTGTCATGTCAACAAATGCACGAGCGATGGCATCCCCTGTTGTAGGATGACAGATCTTACTCTATTTTTCTGTTGTTTTTTCTGCTTTGTTTGTTTGTTTAATGTTACATATTATTGTATGTTTTGTTGTAAAATGCAATTTAAAAAAAAAAAAAAAAAAGACAGATCTTACGACAGTAGTTGAGGACATTATTTTTTCCAAACTATAGGGGGACCCCGAGAGCAAAAAGTAGCCAAGTGCGGCTTTAAGGTTATTACGTTATTACTATGGAAACTTGTATGTCATGCACATGTGTAATTACACATTTGTAAGGATAAGGTTGCAATTTAGAACATTTAAAATATAATAACTTTAAATGTTGTATATAATAATAATATTTGAAGTGCACTACAAGTGTCCATTCACGCACACTTTCTTTTCACAAGGGTAGCGCTTAACAAACAAACTAAATCAATATTAATGAACTAGGTTTCACGAACCCTCCTCCCATTGGTCAGAAAAACAGAAATGGTTCCACCTCAAATTCCAGCTCTTTAAAAGTACCTAGTTGCTCCTGATTATTAAAATAAAATAAAATGGACATATCTCTGTTTATTCCTGAAACCAAATAACCAGTACAAGATAAAGATCAGTGAGGTGGAGTACTACCAAAACAAACTGTGTAATATTTAAAATATATTTTTATAAAAATAAAAAAAAGAAGATATCTACTAGATCATAATTCATGTAGCATAATGGTTATTCTACAAAGCATGATAATAATGTGGTATAATGTGAGAATATTATAAAAATATGAGTAAAAATTGTGTTTTACCTGTGGGCGCCGTTCCTCCAGCTTAATAATGTTCAGGATATGCGGCAAACAGAGAGAAACATAAAAGACAAAAATTAAGGAATTGTACAGCATAATATCTGGCAATTTCAGCTGCACATATGAATAAATAAATGAATGAGGCATTTATATTGCGCATTTCTCCTACTGTTCACCCAAAGCGCTTTACAATCATATCAGGGAAATCTCCTAATAATAATAATACGCGCTTAGTGAGATAATGCCCTCACTAAACACCGGCTATAGGTGGAGAGGAGAGAGTGATAGAGCCAATTCATTGGATGGGGATCATTAGGATGCAATGATTGATAAGGCCAATGGAGGGAATGTGACCAGGACACCAATGTTACGCCTATTCTTTTACGAGAACTGCCATGGGACTTTTAGGCTGTTTACACCTGG
The DNA here is from genome assembly GCF_024679245.1 of Pseudorasbora parva. NCBI lineage: Eukaryota > Metazoa > Chordata > Actinopteri > Cypriniformes > Gobionidae > Pseudorasbora > Pseudorasbora parva. The sequence goes on from NC_090192.1 coordinate 6,117,169, forward strand.
AATTAAGATGCGTTTTGGTCGGTCGGATCACAAGTGGACGAGGGAGACACATTCCCGTTTACACCTGGTGTTTTAATCCGTCTCTTGTCCCCTTCCAACCCCTTCTGTCCTGATTTCTTCGAGGGCCTACGAGTGGGAAAATGTTTGGGTTTTTTCAGATCTTTCAATCTAATGGACAAAATAAAACCAGCAATTTACATATGAACGTGCTTGGAGAGGACGGAAAAGCATACGGAGTAGCAGCTTTTGTTTCTGCTCAAGACCAGCCGAACGCTGTGAGCGTGTGTTAGAAATCCCTGGTTGCGGTATGGGTCATAAACCCCGCCCTCTCCATGTAGTCTAATGGGACATGAAACAAACTAAACAATCAAATTACACTTCAAATACACTTTTGCCAAAGATGGTTTCACGCTGGTGTTAGTTCTAGTGTTCGCCTTTCAAATAAGTTTGGGTTAAGTTAGTTATTTGATGCTATAAAAACAGGGTTGTGACGTCATGATTGACAGCTGCTCTGAATGAAGTAGTGACTGAGGCACCTACAGATTTTTTTCGGGACCTTCGAGAGGAGATTCACTTTAATTTCTACATTCCACATCTGCTTATTAGACACCGACCACAATGAGTTGTTCTGCAGCGAACTGTACTAACCGATTCTGTGTGAGCGGAGGCGGGCCCTTGATACTGCGCTCCACTTCACGCTCACTACTGTTCATTCAGTGCAGATGTCAGTGCCATATTGTGACTTTGGGGGCTTTTCTACACTGGAAGAGAGTGAAGATGCGTCGTCCATTTTTTTTTAACAGTCTATGGGTCGATCACATTAGATCACATGAGTGTCTACATTACGAAAGCAATCGGGTCTAATGCATTTTCGACTACCTGTGGAAGTGGTTGAAAGTGAACAAGCTCAAAACATTTCAGTCCATATTTACAACTTTTCTTAGGGTCGTCCACTTGTAATCCGATTAACCAAAATTGCATCTTAAAGGGTTAGTTTGCCTAAAAATAAAAATTCTCTCTCTTAATTACTCACCCTAATGTCGTTCGACACCCGTAAGACCTCCATTCATCTTCGGAACACAAATGAAGATATTTTTGTCAATGTCATTTCCTCTCTCAAGACCCATAAAGGCACTAAAGATGTCGTTACAAAGCCCATCTCACTAAAGTGGCTCTACACGACTTATATAGTGATGGTCGATTTTAAAAGTTTTGAACAGTTATGAATCAGCGTATTGATTCATGTTTCGGATCGCGTGTCAAACCACCAAACTTCTGAAATCACTTTGGCGACTTTTGGCGATCCGAATCATGAATCGATACACTGACTCATAACGGTTCAAATCTTTGTTTTGAAATCGGCCCATCACTATATGTCATTATTTTTATTTATTTTTGCACACAAAGACCATTCTCGTCGCTTCATTAAATGATTGTAGAGCCACTGTAGTGAAATGGGCTTTGTATCGACGTCTTTAGTACCTTTATGGGTCCTGAGAGAGGAAATGACATTGGTGTCAATGAAGGCCTTTCAGAGCCATCGGATTTCAACACAAATATCCTCATTTATGTTCCGAAGATGAACGGAGGTCTTACGGGTGTCGAACGACATTAGGGTGAGTAATTAATGACAGAATTGTAACTTTTGGGTGAACTAACCCTTTAATACCAGAGTCAGAGACCTCTCTCATGGAAGGTCGGCAAGGCAAACACTCATATGCCTGAACCTAGCATGAAATCACACCTTCAAAATACTACACTTCATTTCTTTATCACAAAAGCAAGCAAAACCAGATCCAAAGCACGCACATCTACAGCAAAACATTTTTTGTTCAAATTGGATCAAAAGTCTGCACAGCACGGTTATGATAATGTGAAAAATGTAATAGTAAACTCCCACACAGACGGTAATGTTTCGGGCATGTCAGCTCTTCGTCAAACACAAAAGCAACAAATACTTGCAATTAAAGCATTGTGACCTGTGAAAGAAAGGGCTTTAGCAGAAATCATATTTGGCACAAGCCATTAATTCCAGACTTGGCAAAACATCACACCTAGCGTGGCAAAGGCAGCGTAGCGGAGGTTTCTGTGACTGATCACGTGGGAATAGAGCTGGAGTCTCCTTTTTGAGTTAAAAGCCTTAAACCTCTAAGCATGCCCTGGCAGTGGTATCAAAATGAAATACTGTCCTTACAGCCATACATATTATCTTACAAACAGCCTCATTGTAAACGCTGCATAAGAAAGATTATCAAAGCAAGAAAAGGTGTAGATCAATCTGAAAAAACTGCTGAAATGGAGGTCCTGTCGGGCAAAATCAAACAGAAGCAAAATGCAACCTGCAGGCTTAAAAAATGACAAACAATACAAGAAAATTAGAAATATTAGGGTGCAAAACATCCACAGAAATCAAGGCAGGATAGGGCAACCGAGCAAAGCATGTCAGTCAAAAGAGGCAGCAGTGGACAGAGCAGAAGGTCCATACCGCTCGCCACTTCCACAACAGGCTGATCTTCATTTTCTTCTGCTCTCGAATCCTGCGGGCCCTCTATAAAACATCATTTGAACAGATTTACACACCAAGCTACCAAAGGAGGTCCGGGTTTTCTTGTGAAAGTGAAGCAGCTGTTAACATCATAAAAGCAAGCCAGAAATGAAAGGGTTAACTCCACAGCTCAGCTAGACAGTGAATGAGTTCTGAAGTGCTCTGCTGAAAGCAAATAACTGCTAGATTACCCGGATGATTAACATGAACACTATGACACAACATAAAGGACAAAGGAAAAAGAAGGTAATCGGGTTTTGAATCTTTTACTGTGTTCAAAATCAGAGGCTGCATCCTTCAAAGTCTGCATCAAAGGGCGAATGCATCACAGCATCACAAAACAAGACCATCCCAATTCAGATACGGCCTACAAACGTGTCCTTCTTTCCTTGGGCCGCAAAGGTGAGAAAGAAAGGGTCATTCGCAGCCTAGCCTATCCCAAGGTTCATTGTGTGCTAGTAAATGCTTTTGAGAGATTACACATTTATATCAAATGTGCGATTTATAGATTTATCCTCTTTATTATGTATGCTCGGCTCGGTTAAGGATGCACCTTCTGTGTATTCAGGTTAGTAAGAGGTCATTATCAAATAAAATAAAAAAGGGAAAACTTAAAGAGGGACAAGCTGCATTTTCAAAGCATCTTTTTTAGAAGTGCCGCGATGCATACCACATAGCTTCTCCTCAGGAGAGGAGGATCCTTCAGCCTTACTGAGCTCAACATCCACATGTTCTTCTGAAAACTCCTCTGCGAGAGAATTTTGGTTAAAAAACACAGATAATCTTAGAGTTGTTTGACACAATCAATACTTATAAAGACTTAATTAGGTTCTTTAAAGGCAAGAAATTAAAGTCAAACATCACACACCCTGGACTGTACACTCTTAGTAGAAAAGGTTCTATATCGGCGCTACGTATTTGGAACCCCTAAAAGGTTCTATAGAAGCCTTTTTAAGGGTTCAATCAAAAGACCCCTTTAGGGTGAATGTGAATGATCACAACATTTTAGATACGGGGGTTAGAAAATATATATATTTATCTAATTTTATGTAGTTAATCGAACGAAAAGTTGCATTTCAGTTTTTCTCTTCCAAAAATCTGGTTTGAATAAAAAAAAAAAAATAAAAAAAAAAAATAAGATTAAAATGTAATATTAAGTTGCTACAACAATTCAATTTAACTACAAAAATTAGCAGAATAATGTAATCTATGAATGAGTAATAGCCTAAAGGACGCTTGTAACAAAAATGGTTTTCTTGTCATTATAGAACCTTTTTAGCATAAAAGGCTCTTTGGAGTCGAGTAAAGAACCCAATGAAGGCTTTTTTCTAAGAGTGTACTGTGGTCTTAGTGCAACCTTACATGCAACTGGATCCCTGAACTTAGCTAGGAAAAAAAATAATACAGCAATGTTTGTTTTAAGGACACGTGTAAAGATAAAAAAGACACCGCTAATTTTACTGTCAAATAAAATAAGGACAGAAACAGGTGGCAGCTGAATGTCCTGGCAAACCATAAAAGCAACAACCTGCAGTGTTATAAAGTAACTGCTTTATTCAATTAACAAGAAACAAACATTGTGCAAAAGATTTGAAAGGAATTTAGTCAATATTTTATGTTTTAAAAAACTCAAACAGTATAAATGCTGGATCTTTGAAAAGTGATGTACACTGCATTAATAATAATAATAATGTGTTCAATTTATATAGCGCTTTTCAAGGCACTCAAAGCGCTTTACATTGAAGGGGGGAATCTCCTCAACCACCACCAATGTGCAGCATCCACCTGGATGCACCAGAACAGGATATGGGGATTATTAGGAGGCCATGATGGACAGAGGCTAATGACATTAGACAGGTAACTTTACTGAACTTTACTGTTGGAATCCATTGTGTTTTTGTTCTTGTATACTATTATTGCATTTTTTTTTCTAGAGTATATAATACGCATACATCATGTGGGACAAAATTAGTGAAAAAATTGTTTTGAGCATCCATGACATTCAGAAACATCCTGATGACAACTTACTGTTATCAAAAGTCGATTTGTTTTAAAGGGGTCATGAACTGACAAATCTAATTTTTAACACATAAGAGATCATCATACTATAAGAACATCTTTTAAGTTTCAGAACTGAAAACTTTCTTGTTGGTCCAAAAACAGCTTTTATTGTGTCCCAACCCAGAGAGCGACTCATTGTGTAATGTGCCTATCTAAGGAAAATCTACTTCATCATTGCAACTTTAGCCCCGCCCACTGGTGTGTTAGTGAGATGGCGAGGAGAGAAGAGATACAGAATGGACTACAAATAACATTTCTTTCCAAAAGATCCTAATGCTAGGAATGTGCTTATTTATTATTTACAATATGAATACCTCAGTTGAGCATTATTTATTTGCATTCGATACATTTCACTGTGGATTCTTTAGTAAATCAATTGCAATTTTGGTGAAGGCTTTGCAAACGGACTTTTTACAGACTGTGTTATTCTAATGGCTGATCCGTGATCAGTGATGTCTGATATGTATTGATTCATGTACAGTCAGATGTTCTTTGTCTCTGTGTCAGTAAATCAAAGCAGTGACTAAATGGTTAACGTCACATTATTTCTTAATAATCTGTTATTTAAGCTGTGATTATACATAGAAAGTGATCAACGAACGCTCTCTTTACAATCGCTGGAGCTGTCAAATCAAACAGTGTGAGTTTGTCAATGGCAGAATTCAAGACTCTCACCAAAACTCATATAATAATCAACAAATCTCTTATTTACGTGATGCTTGCACCGTTAGTTATGATTAAAAGCATTCGTTAGTGTGCAGAAATCAAGTTGCAATGACGAGATCGCTGCATTCATGCGCTCAACATGTCTGTGATCGGCTACAATGATCATCACTGCAACATTTCATGCCTCCATCTAATGCCATAGATCTAAATATAATGCTATAATCAACTTTTCATGATTAGTTAACCTTGAGCGATACTTAGTTCATTCATATGCAAAGAAAGCCAATCATAGCACACGCCCCTTAAACTTTTATATCTAAATTATGACAATTTTTGATGTAAAAATCATACTAATATTATATAAGTGCAATGCAGTTCATGACCCCTTTAAATAAATGTGCAATACTATAATTTCCACAACAACGAGAATAACATGATAATGAGTTTTAAAACATCCTTTCTAGAAAATTACCAGTAAAATACCATTCAGCGGTCACGTGTGAACAGGAATTTTCAGAAATACAGGTCAATCATTTGGGCCAATTTTCCTGAATAAGAAAGTTATGGTATTTGTAAAATACGTTTTTTGGATGCTTTTTTTATTTTTATGTACACATGCACCAGACCATTTTTGACCGCCACGTGAGTCTCGTTGGTTTTTCAGCATCTCGCACATGAGTGGTGTGTTTAGACATCTCGAGACTCTCTTTTTTTCTTCTTTTCTGCTGTGGCTCTACAGTTGGATAATATTGTGCGGAATCTTGCGCTTTCAAATGCAAAAATGTTTTGCTGTGCCCCTAATGCCTGTCACTCAAAAGTCAAAAAAATGTTAGCAAATAGTGACACTGAAGCACTTCCCCTCTTCCGGGTGGATGAAAATGGCTCAGCATTTATTTTTCAATGATTGACATCACAAGAGTTTATCGACATTTTGGTGCTAAAGTGTGAATGTTATCTTAACGGTAAAAAGGTTTTGCTTGTGTGAACAACAGATATGATGTATTAATGTCAATTCAGGTTTAGGAGTGTAAAGGCATGTGTTTTACAGGCTACATTCAGACAGTCAGTTTTTTTAGTTCATTTAATTTACTTTACAGGTGTGAGTCTCGAAATGTCCCGTTCACACAGTTCTTACAGTAGCGTCTCGAATACTGTCTGTATGAACGTGCAATGAGAGGCTTCTCTTACCCGTAACCATAACAACAGTGACCAAAGTAATATCAAAACGGAAAAGTCTTATCACTTATGGCACGATAAGACTCCAATTGAGCCGCGAGTTAATCCGTCAAATCTTCATTAACCGACAGCAGCGTTTATATCTGAGTGGAGAGTGGAGCATTTGAGTCGTGCGTAGAACACAAAACTGCAGCTCCCGTGGAGAACAGTGACTGGATCTGAAAACCTCATGTCTAGGTCGATGTAAGTTAACAAAACCATACATAAAAACCTCTAATGTACAGTAGACATGCGAGATTGTGCAGTGTGGGGCGGCTCTTTTGCACAGATGTGATGTAAGACTCTTTGTCCAGTCTGGTTTTGTTCACGCAGCCCATGTTTTCCGAAAATGTGGTTGTGAGTCCTGAAAATCTAGGTGTGATTTCTTTTATAAAACGCTATACTATGAACTATGAACAGAACCGTATTAAGGACTCAAATACAGAACTGACAATCGTATTCTGGTGTGGGGCCATATTTTATGTGTGTGAAACCGGCTAATGCTCAATACTGCGCTTCTAGAGCCACAAAAGTGCTAGTTTTACTATCTCTAACATACTCACTCTCTGCTGTGCCATTGCAGTATGTGCCATTTATTTGTGGAAGATGCTCTGAGTAATGTTTCCTCCTTGTGTGTGCCATTACAGGAAGAGCAAACGGGGAGAAAGTGTGCACTAAAGAAGGCTGTAAACTAGGGAAATATAAGCTACGCACTAAAGAATGCAGGGGGTCGCAGAGGAAAAAAGAGAGAGAGTGTTATGGTCCCATTTAGGGCATGTGAACACATAGAACACAACAGAAGACTCCTTCTGAAGCTGGCACCTTTACAAAAGACTCAGTCAATACCACGACTGTGTTTGTCCTTCCCCTCCTTACACACGCTTGGAGTTCAACAATTGGCAGTGGCTTTAAGCAACTACATTTAGAAAACTCTTTTTTCCCCCAGGGCTATCGTTCAACATCATTCATTTAAAAGGATAGTTCAATTCCTCACACTCATGTCGTTCCAAACTCATAAGACTTTCAGACTTTCTTCGGAACATAAATGAGGATATTTCTGCCCCTCCATTAAAAAGACTATTGAAGATACTTCAAAACATATATAAAGAGATCATAAACGAAATCCATACAAAATGAATGGTCTTCCGAAGAGATATGATTGATTTATAAGATAAACAGATATAATGTAGCCATCAATAGCCGTCATTTCAGTGCCTTGGTTAACTATAGACTTGATAATGTCCGGCTATGAGTAACCCACTTCTAGCTAAAATAACTTGTAGATGTATGATATTCCATCATGTAAGCAAAGTCAACCGTAATTATAAGGTGCCTTGTTTTAGCCTAGACGTCAGGGCTGTGTTAGGAAGGCTATTAGACGTCTTTTAAATGCAAAATAATGCTTGCTGGGCTTTAATTCACATATCAAAATGTGAATTGATGCATGTTCGATTGATGCGTGAAAACCAATGAGGTTTATTTTCACGTTACGGCAGCACATTTGAGCGTCCACAAGAATCAAGAATCAGTGCTTTATGATTGTTTGTTGATCAATGTTTATATGCAGAGCCTAAAATTATCCCTTACCAAGCACCAAATGCAAGTAAAAAACAGAGTTGGCGTGAAAAAAAAAAAATTGAATTCTAAAAATGCAATGTTGTGGGAACATGAACGTTAATGAAAGTGAATGAACACGCTGTACAGTTAACAGGTCAGTGCTGAATCATCATGAAAGTTTCAGCCTTTCCCATGTAAATATTCAAAGCCTTAGAAATACACAAAAGGGGATTTGTGACTCGCACACTGTGTGGAAAGTCTACACAACCAAAGCGCGACCTGAAAGCCAGACAGCGCGTCAAAATGAAAAATGTCTGTCTCAGCAAGTATCCTAGTAGACCTGATCGGTAATGTCTCAAGTGTCTCAACACAACACGCATGATTTGTGCGTGCATTCGGTCTTAAAGTGACAGCGCTTTAATAATCCTGCTACTGTCTGTGTTTTTTATGTTAATCAATCCAAAAAGAACATGAAGACTATGCAGTGTTATTTATTTGATTAGCATACTTTACTATATTTCGGTACCTGAAAACTATTAGACCTGCCTGAAGAGCAGTTTTTTTAATTTTATTTGTATCTTTGTTGTATTGTATTTATTTGTGCTCGTATCTACTGCCTGTAATTGATTGTATCACTGACTGTTTACTTATATATGCCATTACATTTATATTAGTTAAGTTAGTAGTTTTAGTAGTTTATGGTATCAAAATTGGTATCTAGTATCTAAAAATTTTGTGTCATAACTGCCTGTTTTTGTGTCATGGCTGGTAAAAAATTGGCAGGTGTGGCAATTTTAGGCGCTATTTATACGTGAATAAAAACCTAAATAAAAAGCAATTGTGTCTCTTTAGAAGTATGGATATTTATTTTATGATCTCTTCATGAACCGTGAATAGGCTTTCAATGAAAGGACAGATTCCATTAAAAATATCTTAATTTATGTTTCAAAGTAAAATTAACGTCTTATGGGTTTGGAACGACATGAGCGAATAACTAGATCGGATTACGTACACTAGAACGACTGTAGTAATCACATTGAGGTAGGCCAGCTGGGCAATGTTTCATTGGTTTAATTCAGTTACAGATAACTGTTTATACTTTTGGTAGAACAGTGAATGAAGGGATTTCAAACTTGCTCAACGTCAATCGACTGTCTTTACATGCCTTCATTTATTAATTTATACACTGTCTCCTTACATTTTCTGTACCCCGACTGAGAACCAATTTCATTACTGTGTGCCTTTCAAAAAGCCTCAATGGTCTGTACAGAAAAAAACACAAACCCTCACACATACAGAAGAAGGCAGGTTGTGTGAAGGCGTTGAATTAGTACCAGAGAGCATCCCGAGAAGAGCGTGACCCACATGCGTGGATTACAGCACGACGCAGCTGCAAAGCCTGGATTGAGGGCCCAGTCAAGCATAGCCTTGTGGTTTATGTAAAGGAATTAATACACAAGGTTTTATCAAAGAGTTGCAGCCAATGCGGCCACATCCATAATCTGAAACAACTCTAAAATATGTGTAAAGATCATACGCCCTGCGATGCTTTTGATCATTTCATCCCCCTCATTTTATTTGCTCATGACAGGAGGAAACACATGTCAGCGGTCACGCTAATTGATATTCGGTGGGATAACACATCGCCACGCATGTGTCATTAATATAATCTCATTATTTAGTAGGAACATGTGCAAATCTTTCTCTGGTGTATTAAACAGTCCCACACTGTCTGATAAGATCTTCCCCCGTCATGCAGCCAAGATATATTTGATTTGTGGTTGTGCGAGGGTCTGTCATTACATTTGCCCTTGTAATATTTAATAGTGTGCGCTACATATAAATAGATATTACTTATGAATTATATCTTCTTCCTTATTGGCTGTGGAGGAAAGAAAGCGTCTTTAATACAGTCTAAAAACATATTTAGGCTCAACAAATGTTCATTATCTATTTCAGTTCAGAATAACAGCAAATTTTATGTTAAATATTTCTTGTTGTCACCGGCATTAACTCTTTTAAATGTCAAACATAAAATAACACTTAACTTCAACATTAAATCTCCTTATCGATTTCAATGTAAAGCATGCGGGAAACTAAAAAATCCCAAATTTTAAATTTCTAGTTCCCAGTTTAAAAGTACATTTTTACATATTTACAAGAAGAAAAAACTAATATTAACAGAAACTTCAGTTTAAAATACACAAAATACTACATTGATGTAAAGTAAAGTGTATTACTATGTCATCATAACTTATTAAAATAGGTCCCCTGAATTTCTTTTTAGACTCTAGATCATATTCCAAACCAGTATGTCCTTCGAGAACAACAATAACTTGTCCTTCAACTATATTTTAATGTGTCATGATAACATACACACCCTATTCACACTGCAGAGCTTGTTTAATGATTCTGACTAATCAGATAATAAGTGTGTGTGTATTTATTTTGACTGGCTGTGACACAATGGACCTGTTTTCCCACGGAAGCAAGCTCACCTTTCATTGGACAATCCCCTGGTCTCACAAGCCCCACCGCAACTCCATTCTCCTTATGGTTGCCATGGTGGTGATCATTGATGGTCATTCCAGAAAGGGAGGTTGCCATGGTATCGCCAGAGTTGTAGTGAGCTGTGTGGCTATTGGGCGAGGAGCTCATGAAATCGTGCTGCTGGTCCATAGCAAGTCCAAATGCGGATACTTGGGGGTGGGGATGGGGAATAAGGGAGAAGGGATAGAGTAAGAAGGGTATAAAAAGCAGAAAGGGAACAGGGAAGAATAAGTTAGTGGTTGTACGAGGGAAAAGCAGTTAAAAATGCTCTAATTCCTTGCGGCAAAAATGGTTTTCAGTGCTGCAGAAGAAAAAAAAATGGCTCCAAATCCACCGTGCATTAACAGAAACCTCCAAAACAACTCTCAATGAGTCAACAGTGCCGTCCTCCACTAACTTTTCCAAGGACAACATGGGTTGAATCAATAACCAATCGTCAGGATCAGTCCCTTCCGCTGGCTTCACACAGGGCTGTCACAAGCTCAATGTAAACAGAGCCAGAGTGCCGGTGCAAACCTGGATATTTATACTGCCAAACATGCAGGACTAGCTTAAGGTTACCGCCATGAGGCTTAAAATAGTGCAGTCAAGCCAATGTGTCCCCGTGCACCTCCTGCAAGCCTTTCTGTAGCCACTTTATTTAAACCATTGTAACGCACAACATAGCATATAGTGCACTCGGAAAAGTTCTTATTTGCAAGGTAAACAAGTCACGCCTTACATAATGACAATTTAATTAACAATCATATTGTGCAATGATAGAAAACACCCCTTTTGCCACTGACTGAGTGCAATTGTAGTTTCTACACAGACACTCTGGCACCAAAACATTGAGGTGTTAATAATTTACTATAATGACTAATACTGAAAGTCCATCTGATTAGTGATACATATTCAGTTAGCTACCCAGCCCAAATAAGATTATACATGTTGGGTATTTCTCAGCCGTCCTGATGCACAACACAGCGCCCAGCCCTGCAGACATCCTGACAGCTCATTCTGATGTGTACACTTAGTACTTAGAAACAGCATGATTTTTCATTTATATTTTTAGTGCAATAATTGGAACGTAATGACTTCTCAACATGATGATATATATATATATAATGGGTGGATTAGTATAATGTGGAACACCTAAGTTTCAGTGCATTTAGGGGAGGTTTGTTGTTTTTGCTAGATCTCCCAAACTTTGATACACTGTAGCCACATTTACAGTGTTGTGTGTGTGTTGTATTTCGGTCACATTCCGTCATTATGTTGCTATTCACCTATTTATATTTCATTTTATGATATCACATAAAAAACGGTGAATGCAAATGCCAGGATGCACATAAAAAAGGCAAGATTTTCATCTGATAAGAAGACCTGTGCATGAACTATGATGAAAACACTACACAACATAAATCCCTTATATGTGTAACAACTCACTTTACCTTAACAAGTGAGTGATTAATAACTGGACTCAGCGGAATCATTATAATGGGTTGGTTGTAGAAAGTTTAAAGAACTGTAAAAACTATTCCCACCCCAAACAGCCATAACAGCTAACCATTTTACCATGGGTTTGAAGTTAGCATGAATGCAAAGCATCAAATTAAAAGCTACTTTAGGTTGTGCAAGTCAAATAATTGTCATCATCAACACAGTTTAAGATATTTTAGATTTAGTCCGAGGGCTTTCTGTCCTTTGAATGTAAGTGTATGCCCACTTGCTGTCCACGTCCAGAAGGTAATGAAAACATCATCAGAGTAGTCCATATGTGACATCAGTTGGTTAGTTAGACTCTTTTGAAGCGTCCACAATACATTTTGGTCCAAAAATAACAAAAAATACGACTTTATTCAGCATTGTCTTCTCTTCCACGTTTGTTTTCAATCCTCAAATTAAGATTCAAACGGCCGTGAATCAGCAGATTGATTCATGATTCATATCGCCAATGTCACGTGATTTCAGCAGTTTGCCAGTTTGACATGCGATCCGAATCATGATTCATGACCGTTTTAATCTTTATTTGAGGAACACGGAAGAGAATACAATGCTGAATAAAGTCATATTTTTTGTTATTTTTGGACCAAAATGTATTGTGGACGCTTCAAAAGAGTCTAACTAACCAACTGATGTCACATATGGACTACTCTGATGATGTTTTCATTACCTTCTGAACGTGGACAGCAAGTGGGCATACACTTACATTCAAAGGACAGAAAGGCCTCGGACTAAATCTAAAATATCTTAAACTGTGTTCTGATGATGAACGGAGGTCTTACGAGTGTGGAACGACCTTGGGATGAGTCATTAATGAAAGACATTAAGCTAACCCTTTAAAGGAATAATTGAAAATGCTGTCATGATTTATTCGGCCTCAAGTTGTTTCAAACCTGTATGAGTTCATTTATTTAGCTGAGCACAAAAAAAAAAAAAAAAAAAAGATATTTTGAAGAATATGGGGAACTAAACAGTTGATGGGCCCGGGCCCCATTGAATTAGGTCCAGAGATTTCCCTACCATGGAAGTCAATGGAGTCCATCAAATGTTTAAAACCCAAAATTCTTTGAAATATCTTTTTTTTGTGCTCAGCAAAAGAAATAATACATACATTTTTATACATTTTCATAATAAAAAATAAATAAATGTTTCCTTCTATGCTTACTATATCCATAGTTCACAACAAAATCCTGTCTGGATTCTCCATGGCACTTCATTGGGCAGTGGGAAAAATCTCACCTATTTTATGCGCATCTGGCACACAAACTGTCTGGAACAGTGTTTGCACAAGGATTCAGGAAACTTGCTCTATCACCTTTCCTCAAAGCTTTTTGCACACTGGGAATGTGATGACTGCTCAACATCTTCAAGTGGAACAAATTAATTTGACAGTCTAACAAAAGAGACAGTGGGATCCATGAGTCCTTTGCACTTTTCTAATTTAAATATATTATATTTAATTACAAATTAAAATATGATCATCACATTAATTACAGCAACAACAAAAAAAAAATCCATGAATCATGATCATGCCATCCTGCTTAATTTACTTTTTACAAGTTTGTCACATTGATAATGTGAACTTCTGTGTACAAATGTACTTATTTGATTAGCGACAAAGAGTTATTGTTTGTTTCATGACATTAACGCTCCAAATTTAAGATAAATTTTAAATCCCTGATTTTCAATGTGATCTCAAGGCTTTTAGACCCCATGTATATCCAATGACCTTTCCACAGTATGAGCTGAAAGACCTTTTAAACATGTCCCGACACCACTTAGTGTAAAATATATGTGTACCATTAGACCACATGCCTCCAAGGCCAGTTGAAGAGGCTGTCTAACCAGGCACTAAAGTCTGTTGGTTTCTGTGTAGCGGTGCCTTGTTGTGAAAGTCAAAGCATAAAAAACATATTGACTCTCTAGTGTGTGTGTATTCAAGGAACGGGAATGATGAAGTTTGCATGCTCATGGCCCTTCTGCAAACCAACATAAAGAACGGTATCGCAAGGGTGGGTGCGACTAGAGAAAGCGCAAGATCAACATAGATGTTTACACAGCACCTGGGATACTACGCAAAGACATATTCGCCTCAGGGTACACATATAAAACCATCAGATGTGTCAGTAACTGAAAAAGACATTCAGTTTGGATTCCTGTGTTCAAAGGCGAGGTGAGGGTTAACACGGATAGTTGCCTGAACACAAGATCAGATCGCAGTAGTCGTTCCTTCTTTATAGACCTTATTCAGAGCAGCGCCAGGACAGGTATGAAAGCAAGGCTGTGAGGGATTAGACTTACCGTGTTTTCAGAAAGCTGTGTAAAGCTCTCTAATTACTTATCATTTTCCACAGCTAATGTTGTCTGGAGTTATTTGTCTACTGAAACTTCTTGGAAAGATATGGCTGCAGTGTTTCATCAGCGGTCCAATACAAAAACACATTAAATAACAGTACAACCCACTGAAGAGATTTATTTCTATCCCTCACAGCCTCGCTTTTATTCCCATTAAAAATCAAAGATGGTGCTGATGTGAATTTAATCTCTTGCCTTTGGGTTACTAACGGAAAGCATGTGATTAGAGTCAAGAGCTCCATCCCAAATGACATATTATATAGTAGGTATTTGGTTTGAGACTTCCTTCACTCTTGTTAGAGAAATACATTCTTTATATGGTATAAATGAAATTTGGATGTAGGCTACTGCATCCACCATGTTGTCACTGTCATGTGACCTGTAAGTCATCAGTTCTGTCGCCACACTGCCATTGTCACTGCTGTGTTCGAAAATCGTCCGCTATATCCTCATTCAGTGCGCCGAAAATGGCTGCCGCTTTTGGGTTGTTTGTGTTTGCGGTTTTATAAGCTTTTGAAACTTAGCAAACCGGTAGGACTTATCTTGAACTCTGTCATGATAACTAGCATGTATAAACCTTAAAGGGGGGGTGAAATGCTGTTTCGTGCATACTGAGCTTTTTACACTGTTAAAGACTTGGATTCCCATCCTAAACTTAGACAAAGTTTCAAAAACTAATGTTGGACGTTTGATAGAGTATTTCTGGGTCAAAAATACTCCTTCCGGTTTCTCACAAGTTTCGGAGAGTTTTTTTCGAGTATGGCTCGACTTTACGTTAATAAGAGTGGAAGGTTCTTGTATGGGCTGTACGGGCTCTTCTCCCGGTAGGGTGCGCGCGCGCGTGACTAGAGCGAGAGAGAGGAAATGCACGGCCGTAAACACTCTCTCAGGTGCAGATCCAGTCGTCCGTGAACACTCGGACAGTCTGACGTGCAAAACCGTTTTGCTTGCTACTGCTAAGGTCTAGTCGCATACAACAGTCCATAAACCGATTCATGTCCTCATAAACTGAGTAAACAAGCGCAAATGTTGACAGGCCACTAAATACAGTACATACCACAGAGACGGACATCCTGCTGCTGCTGTTTCTCCTGTTCAATTTATTTCTGCCTCAGATTTGATTCTGGATCATATCTGTATTAGATAGCGGAGATCGATAGCGATGGGTTTCTCCACGCTTGAGGACGTCACCGCTTTGTTCGCGATCGTCATTCTTTAGCTCTGCCCACACGATACACCTCCAGGCGCTCGGTTTTTTCCGGAAAGACTCGGTACAGCCCATATTTCTTTTATAAATATGATAAAACTAAAGACTTTTTGGAGATATGAAGCATGCAATACTACTCCATAGGTACTCAAGATTGACATGAGATTGACTGAAACTGAGTGTTTCACCCCCCCTTTAAACAATTCAATAATCAAGTAAAAGGGAATTTATACTAGTATGATACTACACTGTAGCCACATTGGACCAGCAATTTGGAAAAATGATGGAATGGATGGATGGATTCAGCTGCGGGCGCCATTTTCTGACACAGGAATTCATTCGGTGTGAGTGACCATCTCAATGAATCATGGGTATTCTCTAGCTGCTGAACATACATCAGTTGCAGGTGCGTTGTGGGATTGAATGAGTGCACTCGATAACGTCCGCTATGGTTTCGGACACCACTACAAATGGCTGTGCCATCAAATATTGCCCTATTTAAGTGCCCTAGCTAAGTGTTGCAAATGTGCCAAACCTCACAGGAAGTAGTAGGTCATCCAGGTACTTTTTAGCTGCCATTTTATGAACACTGAATTTGAATATACTAATCAGCTCACATACTATTTTTAAACATGCGTACTACTATAGTATAGAAGTAGGATTTTTTGTCTTCTTTGTTTTACTATGAACTTACTATTTTTAAATCACATATACCACGATATTCACACATATCACAATATTCAGTAGTAGTAAATGAAACAATATACAGTAGTAGTAAATGAAATAATATTATGAAATAATATAACACTTTAGTATGGGGAGCACATATTCACCATTAACTATGACTTTTTCCTTAATAAACTTCTAATTTACTGCTTATTAATAGTTAGTAAGGTAGTTTAGTTTAAAGTTTAGTGTAGCATATCATTTTAGGTTTTGGATATAGAATTAAGGGATGTAGAATATGGTCATGCAGAATAAGGCATTAATATGTGCTTTAAACATACTAATAAACACCTAATATAGTAATATGCATGATTATAAGCAATATAGTTGATAGTGAGAATTGGACCCTAAAATAAAGTTCTACCTAGTATGAATTCAAACAGTTTGCTTTAGTGTTGTCACAGTCATCAAATTGCATGTGGATACCGGTAGCTGTTTTGTAATCTTTTTAGTTGTTGCACAAAACTAAAAATATTCTCTGATAATATTGATCATATAAGCAATGTATGTGTGGGCCATCTGTGTATTACATGCACGCAGAAAATGTGCATATCGTGCAGAGTATGCAGTCAAACCAAAATGTATTATGCAAACACCTTCAACATTTTCTCACATTATCACAGTTTATTCGCTATAGTTTAGAAAATGGTAATAAAATATGAGAAGTCCTCAGAGTTAAACTGTGTCAGAATAAAATATGTCAGATAACTTTGATAGAACGGTGTGTAATGGATTACAATCAACTCATCGGCTGTCAGCTGTCACCAAGCAATGCTTCATTTTGTTTAGTCTGTGGTGTAAAAGGTCGCATTAGCAATTCAAGAAAAAACACATAAACAAAACATGCTCAGGTCGAAGTATCTCAATAATTTCGGTCCCAATTTTTTATCAATTTCACTGTCAGTCCACTGTGTGATTAATTTTTGGGTATAATAGCTCACAGTTTACTTTATTTAGCTATCCTCACTTACATAAATGAACTTAAGTGCCCTGCACACACTAGTAAAAAAATATATCTAATGTCTGACTAATTTTTGGTTTGACTGCAAAACGGCCTTGATTTGCTGCATTCTCCAATCCACAAATAATTAGCATGAAACTGAAGTTTAAAGCGGGCGACTGAGATGATTCAGAGCACAAACTAGACTGTATGCTACAAATAGATGCAGTTGAATGCTTCCTTGTAAACATACACTCCCCCTTTCTTTGAATGCTCTGAAACTGATAGTTCAAATAGACGTGGGAGCATTTGATTCTTCCCATGGACTGTCAAGACGTCTTATGAAACAAAGCTCCCACAGTTACACTGAAAGGATGTCAACAAACTTCTGGCATTTTCCTGCTGCTCTTGTCAGTGTGTGTCGTGTTTGTAGTTTTGTGGGACATTTAAATAGCCATGCTTAAACTTCAAACACCAAGAAATGTAGAAAACGCAAGAAATGTAATGTACAATCTATGCTTCTATTCTTGCAGATTGCAAATACATGCATAACACGGCAAGAACATTACCATGTTATTAAATACCCTTTTATTTAAAGGATTTAAATAATCATATGATTTAAATGGATTTAAAGGAATAAAGAAAAAGATGACTTCTGTAAATGAAGCAATTTGAACTAATATTTTTATTTTAAAATGTGCACACATACACATTCACTGTAAGCCTTATGTGTCTCGTCACAATTAATTATAATAATTTAACATTTCTATCATTAAAAAAAATATGTCCAATATTATGTTTAGCTACTTACATCCCACCATGCACTCTTTCAGAGTTAAAAGACGATAAATCTAAATCCAAAGTTATATGTAATTTTTGAGTGCCTGATTAAAGAAGTCTCACCATTAAAGCCATGACCCAAGCACACAAGTATGATGTTCTCATTGTAATTTTATGTAGCCTATATGACAGACTTTTGCTGAACTTAACCATATTTTCCTTTTAAAGTTTCAATCAATCATATTTCAAGCCCATCGTGGGGAACAGTGTGAATCTGAAGTTTCTCAGCTGAAGGAAATAATCCATTATTTATTTGGCTTTAATATATCTGCCAAATGTTCTTATCGGGCTGATAACGATTAAAGCATATATTGGCTGATATGCCGATATGATGGCCGATATATTGTGCATAGTGTAAACAGTAATGCACTAATTCTTTGATTTGATTGGCTCAAACATTTTGGCACTATTATACTATCGTTCTGGGCTGCGTTTCCCAAAGTCTAAATTGGCTCATGATGCCTTTAAGAAACATAGCCCTGTTTATTCTAAGCACACGCTGCAGTTTTTACAGGGATACTTCACCGCTTTTTCATATTAAACTATGTTATTCCCTTAACTAAGACGAGTTGATACATACCTCTCTCGTCTCAGTGCGTGCACTTAATCGCTCTGACGCGCGGTGACGATCTGATAGCATTTAGCTTAGCCCACTAAGCCCAGTTCATTCACTATGGTACCAAACAGAGATCAAGTTAGAAGCGACCAAACACCTCCACGTTTCCCCTATTTAAATACAGTTACATGGATAGTTGAACGATCAAGTATGGCGGAATATTTCTGTCAATGGGGGGAGGGGGAGGAGAATTTTGTGAGGGAGAATTTTTCAGAACGGATTTTTTACTGCACCGAGTCAAAGTAATCTCAGAAGTGCTATATATGATATTGCATACATATCTCATCGGCCCAATAAGAACATTTGGCAGATATATTAAAGCCAAATATATAATGGATTAAAGCCAAATATATAACTCTCAGAAGTTGCTTGTATGATCGTTTTAGTTAAGGGAATAACAGTTTAATATGAAAAAGCGATGAAGTATCCCTTTAAATTCTTGAGCTCTTTAAAGATGCGGTGTGTGATTTTTAGCCGCATCTAGTGGTGAGGTTGTGAATTGCATCTCCCCTCCCTTTCGGAGCACATAGAGAAGCTACAGTGGCTGACACAGGACAAAAATATCGTCCTCAGAGAGAGAGGAGAGTGAATAGCGCTGTGTATACAAGATCCGTATTTGCACTCGTCAAATGATTAAATTTCCAACATGTTTTCGCCTCGGTGAGTAATGTAGCCAATCACAGACGTGTTTGTAAATTTCTACAACGCAGTTGGCCAATAACAGGTGTTGAATTTGGAATCCACTCACCGCTCGAGTGTTTGGCTAGACAAGTGCAGACATTGGGAAAATAAGCTAAATTTTATACCAGCTTCACTGATTAATATAACTTTGTGAGATTGTGTTTATTGAATGAGTGACAGCTTTTAGTGATTATAAAGTATATTACCACATACACACTTCAATACAGTCACTGATCCATCCGCATAACGTTACATACGGGATTCACTCGAAAAATGTGATGAATGAGTTCAGTTGAAATCAGGCTCATAAAAATGTAAGGAAAACACGATTCCAGGCTGCATGTCATTATTCATGGGTCACTGAATCCTTGATAAGTTGGTAGAGAACACTATCGAGCCCAACCTTTAGTTTAATCTGATAATCGTTTGCTCTACTCGCGTTTTCCTCTATTAACTCCAGTCACGCAGCAGCTCTTCTGCCACTCAGCCCCGGCTGAGGGGGCGTGTTCCGGCGGGAAAGTGACGTCGATGCATTCTCTCTATAGATAGAACAGCTCATTCTAAGGTAATAAAAACATAACAGTTCATTACGTGAAGTCTTTATACTCCACAGAAAACATAGTTATGTATATCATATTGCATTTCTGTCAATAGATCCTCATAAATACAACACACTGAACCTTTAAAGGGGGGGTGAAATGCTGTTTTATGCATACTGATCTTTTTACACTGTTAAAGACTTGGAATCCCATACTAAACATGGACAAAGTTTCAAAAGTTAAGGTGGACGTTTGATGGGAGTATTTCTTTGTCAAAAATACTACTTCCGGTTAGTCATAAGTTTCGGCAAGTTTTTTGCGATCATGCGTCCCCATTGACGTTAGTGGGGGCGGAATTTCCTTGTATGGGCCTTACGGACAATTCTACAGGAAGAGCTTGAGAGAGAGAGAGAGGGAGAGAGAGAGAGGGAGAGAGCGAAAGCAACAGGCTATGCCCATCAAAGCGCTCGTAGGCTGCGCTGCACAGGTAATGTGCACAATTAACAATGACATCAAAAAGTGCGTTTTTGGTTGCCAGACCAAGACAGTCCTGCACAGATTCCCCCAAAACCTTGCGGTAAGGCAACAGTGGATGTAATTTGCTTTTCCGGATCAGCAACTGAGTTGCGCGAATGTTTATATCTGTTCGCTGCATTTCGGTGCCGACTGTTTCATAAACATGGCCCAGCATGACGCCGGATTTTCCAATAGCCTAATGCTGAAGGATGGAGCAGTCCCAACGTTAGAACCGCGGGCGGTGAGTTAGACTGCTTCAAATGTCTGTGTCTATGCTCATCAAGTAGCCCAAACATGATCACGTATAGTTACTATATATATTACTATATATAGAAATTGATCAATGGAGCATGCGATGTGTAGTGCGTGTACATTTGTTTAGCTGGCCACTATATGTGTAACTTTATGTTTGTGTATTGTAAAAGCACTCAACAATACACAAAGAGTGGGGAAATATGTTGAACTAAATAAGCACGCTTCTTCATTCAAATGCGCTACTATTCCGTGTCTATCTATGTAAACACTAACTTAGCCTGTCTACACAAACCACGCGTAAACACACAAACACACGTGCACAACTGCACTTCCCACATGTACACCTTCAATGACAAAAATACGACGATATAATTCAAGTATAAATATGTAAATAACACAAGCCGCTAAGCATATTATATAGTTAGTGTATATCGTACCACATAGAGACGTCCTGCTCTAGTCGTTTTTGCTGCTGCTCCTGTTCAACTGCAGCCTCTGGGTCTGATTCCGGATCATAGATGTATGGCTGTATCTGATTAAAAGCCATATTTTTATTTTGAATAAAGTTTTTTCCCCGCTGTTAGGGATGACAGCTTTACGACGCACTCGACGCACTCAACACAATAGCAGCAGCGAGCACACGTCATTATTTAGCTCCGCTCACACGACACGCCCCCACCCGCTCGGCTTTTTTCGGAAAGACTCGGAACAGCGCATCTTTCTTATATAATTATAAAAAAAATAAAGACTTTTCGGAGATATGCAGGATGCAATGCTACTCTATAGGTACTCAAGATTGACATGACACTGACTGAAACTGAGTGTTTCACCCCCCCTTTAAAGCAGGTTGGATTCGGTTTTTATCGTTAATCAGCTGGAAACAATCGTTCTGAAAGTGATTCCAATTGTAATACTTTGTGCTGTTATGCTTATAATTGCAGTGAGGACCCTATTAGTCTTTATTATATTTAGAACTACATATATCATTATCGTTATAGTTGTCATTACTTGTGTACACATTTTGACAGAGTAGGCTGACAATCTACACCATCTAACACTACATCTAAAACAGAAAAAATGTGTACATCAACTCAACAGGTATTATTTGTTATGTAAGCAGGCAAATCTGTAATCAGTAGGTCTGACCATGTCCAAAACTGCTTGGTTAGAATTAGCAATAAATCCATGGATGGCACCAGGAAAAGTCAGAGTGTATCTCCTTAGGGGTTATTGCTTGTTTATCTGGCACCAAACAGAAAAGCGCTGCTCTCCATTGGCACGCAGTGGGTTTGTGCTGAAAGTCTGTGATGCTCTCATCACGGCTGACTACCCTTGTATCCCTGACCTAAATTTGCTCAGCATCGCTATGAAGCATAGTTACTCCTCTCTCATGTTCTCTCGCTGCTTTCAATCCCCACCTCCTTTCGGGCAGGGCGTTGTGTTCTAACTCAACACACAGTCCCATAACATAACAAGCACATCACAAAATGACTTATTTATGAAATCAACCAGATCAAGATTACATAAGATCCTGGCAGTCTAGTATGTAAAGCCCAATATTGGATAAGATGACAAGAATACAGACTGTAAATCTCATTCCAGAAAATGTATTCTGAGTGATGACATAAGCAGCTTCCATTATCCAACTCGCATGCGAAATGATTCTTATCATGAGTCACTTATGAGCAGGGTGTAGAATGGTGTCACTGTACTGTGGTGGAAAATATTAATATCAGAAAATTATGCACTTTGTTAGACATTTTGTTTGTCCATTATTATTCATATTATTGATTTAAAAAAATGTAGTATATTATAATATTATTTATATGTAATGAATCTGGTCCGTTGAATTATTAGAAAATAATGCCTAGATGATAATGAGGCCACGACATGAAGTGGAGTTACACTTCGGGTGTGCATTATTCTCTAATAATTCAATGGACTGGAGTCAATTATTCTACTTATACTATGGTTACCAATACCATACCTCAAGACATTGTTCAACTGTTGTATTTCAAGATATTTATCAGGTTTTTGTCCTTAAAACGCTCGTCCGTAGGACTAATTTCTTACGCATCTCATCCCACACCACCATTGCTAATTCCAAAATGTCGTTTTAGAGCTAGCAGTTAAAGCAGCACCAGGTAACTTTTCAACCTTCATAATATATTTTCAAGACTCTTGTGATGATACATCGACTTACAATAGGTTGAATGACACGTCTGCCATAGCCTGATGGGGTCTGTATCGTTTTTAATTGTACTTTTAAACTTCGGGTTTCGGGTAGTAACCCGCGAACAAAAAGAACTACAAAATTCGACTGCTTTACGGCATATACGTCACTTCCACCAACACCCACACTTCCTTAAATTCAGACGTGCGAGCCCAACTTTGTTTGTCGGATAATATAGTCATGTCCGAAGCAGCACAGACAAATAAGAAAGAAAAGGTTTTGTTGGAGGAAAGCAAACAAAAAAATGATGGGATTAAAGGCAGGACGAGGATCAACATGTGACCAGCGTTTGCTCGTCGGCGTGAGCTGAAGGAGGCGTGCCCGACCGATGCTGTCCTGCTTGTTATGGTGATTACCTACCACTCAAACACTGAACTGAAGTATCATATAGATTCTGGAAAACGCTAACCAACAGACTACTATAATGACGCTGGCTTGTAAACGTGAGCATCGTGATTATTTGGCGTTTGAAAAAAATAAAACCCATGAAATTATATTCATATGACATGCTGAAACATAAGCCACTGACTGTACCTGGGATGAAGACATTTCACACGACACGCGACGCCAGAAGAACACCTGCATGTGAACTCCTCCTGCAGTGTTCAGGGGAACTGTTAGTGCTGCACCAACCCGCGGCACCACTTTTATGAAGTTATTTGGCCCCGCCCCGCACCACTGTATATATTTTTACAACCCGCCGCGCACCCACGACCATTAAATAGACATACGGGGTCCGCGAGAGACGACCCGCCCATCACTAGTTCAGGGCTTTCAGGGTTGCCATGTCAACAAATGCACGCGCGATGGCATCCCCTGTTGTTGAGACAGAGAGAGAGAGAGAGAGAGAGAGAGAGAGAGAGAGAGAGAGAGAGAGAGAGAGAGAGAGAGAGAGAGAGAGAGAGAGAGAGAGAGATAGTGTGTGTGTGTGTGTGTGTGTGTGTGTGTGTGTGTGTGTGTGTGTGTGTGTGTGTGTGTGTGTGTGTGTGTGTGTGTGTGTGTGTGTGTGTGTGTGTGTGTGTGTGTGTGTGTGTGTGTGTGTGTGTGTGTGAGCCTGTTTATGTGGTTTATGAGGACACAGATTTGTATAACTACATGGGTATTACACTGGTATTACACTATAAATGTGGTTTATGAGGACATATCAAATGTCCTCATAATTCAAATGGCCTTAAAAACATACTAAATGATGGTTTTTTGAGAAAGTAAAAATGCAGAATGTTTCCTGTGATGGGTAGGTTTAGGGGCAGGGGCAGTGTAGGGGGATAGAAAATACGGTTTGTACAGTATAAAAACCATTACGCCTATGGAGAGTCCCTGTAAACCACATAGACCAACATGTGTGTGTGTGTGTGTGTGTGTGTGTGTGTGTGTGTGTGTGTGTGTGTGTGTGTGTGTGTGTGTGTGTGTGTGTGTGTGTGTGTGTGTGTGTGTGTGTGTGTGTGTGTGTGTGTGTGTGTGTGTGTGTGTGTGTGTGTGTGTGTGTGTGTGTGTGTGTGTGAATTACCAGTCAGTTTGTGCGTCTTTCAATAGTGTTAAGTTAGTAATACGTTTATCAGCTTCAAGAACAGCCTTTATTACCTTGCTAGTGAGAAATGTCATGTAGCTTTTAAGTTGCTAAACTATTGTACTGATATATACAGCACACACACACACACACACACACACACACACACACACACACACACACACACACACACACGCACAAACACAGACACACACACATATATATATATATATATATATATATATATATATATATATATATATATATATATATATATATATATATATATATATATATATATATATATATATATATATATATATATATATATATATATATATATACCGGTATATATATGCACATTAATGCATGCACATTAACTTTAATGACATCCCACGCTTTAATATTTTGCAGCTATAACAGCTTCATCTCTTCTGGGAAGGCTTTCCACAAAGTTTAAAGTGTGTTTATGGGAATTTATACTTTTGATCATATCATTTGTGGTGATTTTATCAAATTGCCATAATAGAATATATAATTTTTTGTATTAATGGTCTTTACATGTGCTTCGGTTCATGGCTAACAGCATTCCAGAACAGTCATGCTTATGTTCTCAGGGCAAAGGGCCATGTGGATGCATGTAGACATGGAATTTTGGAATTCTGCTTATCACGCTTCTGTCAGAGGTAATGGCCTAAGTCTCTGCAGCTGCAAATTCACCTCAAATTACACGAACCACCAGGTCTATGGCAAAGATCCCAATCACACCCTCTCATGCCAACTAGTCTGAGGAGACTGGTGTTGCAGCAAACTAAACCCATCTGTCAGAACCATCCCAATTAGGCAGTCATAATGGTCGGAGGGACTTCATATGGCATTATATCAGAGATTTGATGCTCTTTGTAAGCCTGTCCATATCACTAAACCAAAACGATTTGCTTAGACGTTTTCATGGGGCTTAGAGACATATTTAAAAAATAATAAGCTCACATAATCTCTATAATACAATTATCTTCTATCATTTTTGTGACAGCATGTTTGCACAAATGGCAAAAAAAACCACAATCAATGCAATCTTTTTTGTTCTTTCCCCAGAAGAAAGATCTAATTATAATTATATGTGAATTTTATATATTACATTCAGTGGCCATTTTATTATTCTACATATTCCAAATGGCTTCTGCTGAAATTCCCCATCAGAAGAAATACCGCTAATCGGTCAGTTTCATTAACTAACCATTTTATAAATTAGATTACAACAGTTTCGACAGATGATTTTAGTGTGAATTTTGGGCACAAATTCCTCCACATACAACACTAAAGGAGTAATGAAAACGTAGGGATGCACTGATATGAACATTTTGGCCGTACTGATAAATCTTTGTATTTGAAAGCAGATAACCTATTGGCCGATACATCCACATTTTTTTATATCATTTATGAGAGCCTGATTACAAAAACAAAAGTCTCACCATTAAAGCCATGTCCCAAGCACACAATTAAAATGTTCTCGATGTAATTTTAAGTAGCCTATATGTAGCCTAAATGCGCTGAACCGTATTTTCCTTTTTTGAAGTGATTTCCATCATATTTCAAGCAATTCAAAAACAACATGGCGAACAATGCGCATCTGAAGTGTCTCAGCTGAAGGAAATAATCCATTATTTATCTGCCTTAATATATATCGGCCACATTTTCATATCGTACCGATAACTATAAAATTAAAAATGAACATATATTGGTCGATACCAATATATCCATATAAAATGTTGCAGCTGCTCTAAGACTTTTCCATACAACCAAGGTGGATAATGCCTGTGGATACACCCTATATAGGGCTCTATGCAGGGCATCTAAACCATAAGAATGGCTCAAAGGGCTCTATTCTGAGATGCAGCAATCCAACACAGATAAATGACAATTACTTCAAAACGTCAACCAGTAATCGGCCACTGGCTATGCATGTAATCAATATGAAACGTCAACTGAGAAAAAAAGGCGAGGCAACCCTATTACACCAGAGTCTTTGCAGGATCCTAAACCTCAACCCCCATTTTAAATCGGATTACAGTCCACATGGGATGCAGTTTAATACAGTGATAATACACCGTGGGTACCGCAACCAAAAAGACCCCATGTGTGAAACATGCACCGAACATGAAAAATAATGCTGGTTACCAAATGAACCCATGCATCCCCATGATTAGACTGTACAGTCGATGAAGAAAGGCTGCATAGCATTAGAAAACAGAATCAGCACTCGGTCAGCGACAAAGGCGAACCGTGAATTGTAATAAAAGCGAGTCGCCTGTGATTTCGACAGGACTGATATCAGACACAGAGACTCTGTGATGGCTGAATTCATGAACATGAAGAGCCGGAATCATGGCCGCATCTCTGTTCTTTACAGACGGAGGGAGGAGGCGCGTTCCAACAAAGCATCCTTCAACCAAAATCGATTTACATGTGCTTGAACTTGCATACCATTTTTTTTTTTAAAAGCTGAAGAAACAACCTCGCTTGAATACAGTATTCCTTTTATTTTTAATTATTTTCATTATTCGAATTCTTCGAAGCAGTCCGTGAATTAGCAATGGAATTAAAATGACACATTGTGACAATAGCGCTCGCGATTTTACTTCAACTGATAATAAGAAAATAAAGGTAACATGCATGGATTTAAACGTCTAAGGGTCTTGAAAATGAACGCGTTAATAGAATGGCATTTGGTGAAAAGTCCCATAAATACCGTTACACGTAAGCTCGGTTCAGTCTGAATAATCTTGTTAGGCGCTGAACGTATTTTTCTTGTGAGGCCGGACATTTTCTCCTAATAAGCAATTCAACAGTCGAGCATATTCTATATTCAGAGCATTAGTTTATTAATACCAAAGCCGCGCAGGCCCGTAACAACATGACTTGATCAACGCCGATTTAAAATTGCGACAAGGATACACATGCTTTCTATTTGATAAATCTACTTCGAATACAGTGCACGAAGACACTAAGAAATTGCATTTAAAATCACAAATGTCAGCTTTGCCAGGTTTTACTTACCTGTGCACGCGTCGCTGTTATTGTCTCTCCAGCTGCAAGCTCTCACTGAGCGCAAGACTAGAGATGCAGTTCCTATAGCCGCCTGCTCAAGAGAGGGGGCGCTAGAGAGACATAAGAGAATACACTGGCTGAATCCGAGATCGCCTCCTATCCTACTCTTAATGGGGCACTATCTGGGGAGCAGTCATTTGTAGTGGTGTCCCAAACTCTATCCCACATTGCACAGCACTAGCGAGTGTTAAACTTCAGCCGATGTTCGCTCACTTGTTTTTATTCACTCAAGTGAACTGTAGGCCTATTAGTTAACTAAGTAGGGAGTATTGATTGACGGTTTAGGGGGCGATTTCGCATTCAGCCACTGTTTTTCTTCCTAATCTTATAAACACATTCTCCAAAAACAAACTTCTCCGTTTGAGGAAAGTCCACGACTATAGGATAGCCTAAGGTGCTGCTGTATTTATTGTAGCCTATTAGACCAGGAGCCTATATTTGGACACTTCAAAACGTACGAATGAATTGCATTATACAACAAAATATAAAAGAATGTATTTTTATTTATTTTAAAATGAAGATAGAATTTTATATTCTATCATCATTTAAAAATTCAATTCATCCGTACGTTTTAGTGTCCGAATACAGGCTACTGGGTTTTGTACTGTTTATTATCACTGTAATATATAATTATATATAATGGGTGGATTAGTATAATGTGGAACACCTAAGTTTCAGTGCATTTAGGGGAGGTGGAAACACTTTTTGCTTGAGCATCAGTAACTCAGTGTTGTTTTTGCTAGATCTCCCAAACTTTGATACACTGTAGCCACATTTACAGTGTTGTGTGTGTGTGTTGTATTTCGGTCACATTCCGTCATGTTGCTATTCACCTATTTATATTTCATTTTATGATATCACATAAAAAACGGTGAATGCAAATGCCAGGATGGACATAAAAAAGGCAAGATTTTCATCTGATAACAAGACCTGTGCATGAACTATGATGAAAACACTACACAACATAAATCCCTTATATGTGTAACAACTCACTTTACCTTAACAGAGAAAGTGGTTAATAACTGGACTCAGCGGAATCATTATAATGGGTTGGTTGTAGAAAGTTTAAAGAACTGTAAAAACTATTCCCACCCCAAACAGCCATAACAGCTAACCGTTTTACCATGGGTTTGAAGTTAGCATGAATGCAAAGCATCAAATTAAAAGCTACTTTAGGTTGTGCAAGTCAAATAATTGTATAATACAATATCTGCAAGGTAAAAAATTATCTTGATAAAAAAATGTTCTTTCATTCCTGGAAATCAGTTTTTTGGTCATCAAATCTACAATGTTTCTCCCATTGTGATGGTGATGGGGTGCATGATACCGTTGACATCCCCATAGATCTTTTCTGACTTGTCTTTTCTGTCCCAGTTTGAAGGCTCCTTCAAATGCAGCCTCCAAACACATCTTTCGTTTCCAGTTGAAATATGAAGGATACATCAGATAGAGCCTTTGCAGCCTTGCCTGGCCCACAATTCATTGCGTGCCAATGACGACAGGATTTTATTGAGAGAAATTTAGACTTTTAAAAGCAAGTACTGGTTTCAACTTACTCAAATATCTAAATGATACAAATGTAAAAATAAACAACAACAACAAAAAACTTTAAAGTGGTTAAAATGTTGACTTGTATCTTACTATGTGGTTATTTATTATACACTTTATTGTATAAAGAAATTGACGACGGTGAACATATTTAGACAGTTTGTGACTAACCCTAACCCTAACCCTAACCCTGTTTTGTTTTCTGACAGTTTAATATAACTTTCAAAAAACTCTAGTACACACACGCACACATACACTTATTGTCTGGGGTGATAGTTTATTCATGTTGAAAGTAGCTATCGATTTCCTTTCGTCTCTTTATAGCTCAGAGTGAATATTCATGGGTACTTACTGGTACTGATAAACAAGTGTGGATTTGAATGCCAGGTCATGAAAAACTTAACCATAAGGAAGGGCTACATCTGAAAACTGATTTAGACTGCTGATGTATAGGCAGTGACTCTGCAGGTAGCATTGACGCACAATGATCCCTCACAAAACTGATTCCGGACAGACTTCTGAGGCAGTGTAACAGTTTAACGATCTAGAGCGTGCTTTGGTGGTAACTAAACAATTATTTAATTAATAGTAATTTCTTGCTAGAAAGTGGAAAATGTTGGTCAGAAACGTCCATTTACATACAAACTGACCAACAACCACAAATGCCATCTTTCTATTTCTAGCTCAAACGTCACAGAATGCAACACACAGGATTGTGGGATATCAAAGGCAGCGAAGGATACATCTATGCTGCCTTAAGAAATCCTTCAGATGAAGGTATCTCAGGAGACAAACTAACATTGAAGTGAGACTAACATTGGAATGCATCCTCTGAAGGCAGCATTTTTAAGCTTTCAGATGAATTCATTACCACAATGGTTGACTGACGTCAAACACCACAACTCCGTCCAAATCCCTCTTATGACCTTGATTAAAGAATAAGGGGATTTTATTTAAAGTTAGTCAAACAAAAGATACTGTTAGAATGACATCCATAGTTAAGTGCTAAGTTTTAGCACAGCATCTTCCTTTTTAACTATCGCTAGGTCACTGGTCCTCTGAGAACTTCCTCAGATTTGTAATTTCTTGTGGGAATTGTATGGAAGTAAAACTGTGCCACTGGATTTTGAATTCTAATTTTTAGCACTGAATTTTTTTACATCGAATTTTTAACACTGAATTTTATTTTGCATCTAAATCAGACTTTGAATTTTAAAAGCCATCGAATTTCTAGCTCTGTTTTTTTTTGACTATGACATTTTTTCAATGTTTTAAAAAAATTCAGTGTAAAAAGAAATTCAACGTCTCAAAAAATTCAGTGTAAAAAAATTCAACGTCTCAAAAGATTCAGTGTAAAATAATTCAACGTCTCAAAAAATTCAGTGTAAAATAATTCAACGTCTCAAAAAATTCAGTGTAAAAATATTCAGAGTCAACATCCGGGTAACCAAGGAGAAGCAATCGATCCCTGTATCAAATCATCCAACATCCAGCCAATCATTTACGCTCCATTGGTCATGAGTAAACTCACTGAAGCGCCATCGTGTGTGTTCTGAGCCATGCTGCTGAGCTCTGGAGCTCACCTGAAGTGAACTTCCCCGCCAGTGCCGTTTCTAGTCATAGGCAAACTAGGCGGTCGCCTAGGGCGCCAACAGCTGGGGGGCGTCAATGAGCCCCCGCCCCAACAAGATTTTTTAGTTATTTCATATATATTTTATTATTAATATTTCGTACTTTTTCTATTTCAAGGCATTATGATTAGTTGCGATTATTGGAGTGAAGTCGCCATGGTGATAGTGGAGCTGCTGTAATGAAATGAGATCATGTAGAGGGCGGCAGGGAACGTCGTCATCCGTGGCATTGTAACGCTTGTGTCCGAGTGAAAAATGCGGATAGCTCACTTAATGTAACTGTAGTGGATGCAAACACGGAGGCGATTAACATCAAACAGATCGCACTTTATTCCCCGCTGAACTCTCATCACAAACTCCCTTTCCATCCACAGCATTACTTAATAAAACAAAATAACTGTTAGCAACAGAAAACAGAAAATAATCCCCACACATGGGAACTCAAGACTCAGTGCGCACATTCACAAAATGCAGACTTCGTTTGCAGGGAGCGCTCGCAACTCTTAAAGGGGCCACACTATATTTCTACTCGTTACAGCGTGCTTTAGTTTCATCATCATGAAAAGGTCAAAGCCATCAGGGGCTCAGTATCGTAAAAAGAAAGCGAAATATACAGGTATAGCCTACTTATTGGTTACTTGTTCTCTACTAAGCTGGTCCCTCTATCATAATGGTGAGCAAAACATTACACTGAATATTAGTACTGGACGGACCACACGCCATGCTCATTTCAGGTGCAGAACATTATAGCAGTTAATTTGAATTATTATTTTTTTTACATCAGAGATAGCTGTTTAGTGTAAATTGATTAAGTAGGCTAATACTGTCATAACCATGGGCGTCACTAGGCCCTTTTTTATGAACTTATGCATCAGCCCCCCCTAAAAAAATATGTGATTAACCTTTAAAACATGAAACTGGCGCAAGGCTTCGGCTACTGCTTCGTCCCGTCTTTTAGTCTTTGATTCACTGTGTTCTTCAATCCGCAGCGGCGCCGAGTGACATGGTTTTCAAGCTATTGTTATCTAATTTTTTGGCCTTCAGAACATCTTAAAATACACATATGTAGATCATAGAAATCAAATTTTTCTCGGGGGAGCATGCCCCCGAACCCCCCAACATCTGTGATCTCAGAGATAACCTAGCTACATTATTCGATTAATGCATGTACAATATGCCCATGAAATAAGGAAGTCATATTTACTTAATAAGTTGAAGTAAAAAAAAAAAAAGGGGGGGGGGGTGCAACATATTGTAACAACCGGATATAATGGAGGCAGAGAACACTACACCAGGAGGGCAGTTTACAATCAATTGCTTTATTATTAGTTAAAACACAACACTTTATAAAACACGTTACCCCCCTTGTTATGGGTGCCGTCATAAGGGACGGGATCACGTCAGCAGGGAAGTCACTCGGGGGTTCCCCTTGTCGATTGCATCACAGTAGGCTTAAATTATTCTCTCCGGTTCAGCATCCTCCACAGTCCGGGTGCGGGTCAGATCACTTAGCAGGTAATTATGTGCCTTTAAAGAGCTCTCCTATCCAGCGCTTGAACCCCTAACTCTCTAACACATTTGCCCCCCACTAACTGACTATCTTCACCGCCGGAGACACTATTTGTCCCGAGCGGCCGTCTAGCGTTCCCCACAAATGAGAGCTCCTCGCACACGCAAATCACACCGTCCCTCTCGAGCGTCCCGCACCCATTCCATAAATAATCAGGGTTCACCCGCATCACCTGTGCACATTAATTACGAGTAGCTCATAAGTTAACCATAGCCACTCCCACAACCTACTACAATATGAATCTCGCCTAGGGTAGAAACGGCCCTGTTCCCCGCCTTCCTGTTTCAGCATCACATGACCAATGGAGCGTAAATGATTGGCTGGATGTTGGATGATTTGATACAGGGATCGATTGCTTCTCCTTGGTTACCCGGATGTTGACTCTGAATATTTTTACACTGAATTTTTTGAGACGTTGAATTATTTTACACTGAATTTTTTGAGACGTTGAATTATTTTACACTGAATCTTTTGAGACGTTGAATTTTTTTACACTGAATTTTTTGAGACGTTGAATTTCTTTTTACACTGAATTTTTTTAAAACATTGAAAAAATGTCATAGTCAAAAAAAAAACAGAGCTAGAAATTCGATGGCTTTTAAAATTCAAAGTCTGATTTAGATGCAAAATAAAATTCAGTGTTAAAAATTCGATGTAAAAAAATTCAGTGCTAAAAATTAGAATTCAAAATCCAGTGGCACAGTTTTACTTCCATAGAATTGGTCTATTTTGGTTTGAGTCCACATTCCCCCGACTGTAATTCGCCAAACATGTGTGGCATTTGAAAGTGGATTTGGTCATGGAGTCTTCTGCTGACTCAATCAAAGGCATTGAAGTGTTGAGATAAAGTTCACAACCATCTTCATGTGCATCATTGGTCTCACAAATACAACCTCTCCACATCTGCAGGAGACTGCTGTTCTTTTTTGAGCGACTCATTGGCTCGATTTGTCTTTTGCATCATCTCTGTTAAAGGTGCACTATGCAACTTTCCGTCCACTGGAGGGCGCCTATTCTAAACAAAGGTGTAGTTTGATGACGCAAAGTTTGAGCTCAGCATCTTGGGACATGTGGTCATCACCTCACAGCCGGTGGAAAATAGGACTCTGTCTGAAATCACGTTTATAAATGCGGTTATTAACGTTACTGTAGTGTAAAGCAGAGCAGGACCGAGTGTTGAGGAGCTGAGCACGGCCGCTGGAGCGATTGTTATACAAACACACGGCTCACGAACACCGGGACAGTCACTCAAGCCTCGTTGCAAACCTCCTACATAAGTGACAAGGCCCAATCATTACGGGAAGATGGTAGGTCCAATTTATGCTCCGCCAATCTGCGCTTAAATTTTAGGACACTAGATATGTTATCCATCCAGCATATTTAGCATATTACATACTTTTTTGGCATCACATAAAGCACTGAAATATTGATGACTTTAGCTTCTTTTTTTAGGGCAACCTATCCCAGGAGATACAGCTAAAACATCCTAAAGCTAAAATCCATAATATATTATAAATCCTTTAAATGTGTTTTACGTAAGTCTAGTCAGGGATGGGCAGTTTTGGCCTGGAGGGCCACTGTCCCCTGCAGTGTTTAGCCTAATCAAACACACCTGAACAAGCGAATCAATCTCTTCAGAATTATTAGAAAGCTACAGGTGAGTTTCTATCAGGGTTAGAGCTAATCTTTCCAGGACAGCGGGCCTCCAGAAGTTGTTCCCTTGACATGACATGAGTCCCGTCGAACACCTTACCTTTTACCATTTTACAGTTTCATGAATTGTTTTGTAATAGTTTTTAGGTTTATAGGTTTATACTGGCCATGCCTAAATAGTCATTTCAGTTTTTCTTAGTTTGGAAAACTTGTTTAATGCACTTAAGTTAACTTATTTTTTCCCACAACACACTCACAATTGACTCTTGTCTTTTCAATAATAACTTGACTGGACACTCAACCCATTTGTTCAGTGTGAATTTACACAGTGACTGTAACACTTGGCTACAGCACAGTTTTTCTTAGAAAAGTCCTTTGAGAGAAGTCCAAAGACAAAGTGTATGGGTTTATCATATGTGTCTGAAAAAAGTTCCTGACATTGGGGATTAGAGCAACCTCTAGTGCACTAGCCCCACCAAAGCCGCAGTTGTATCCACCGACAGCTGTGTTGATTCTCTCTTGGCATAAACTAAAGTTTACAGCAGACTCCTGCATTTCGCCTCTTCTTGTTGCACTGATAATTAACATTTGATATAAAACAGCTTCAAAGCGATGACTGATGAACAGAGTGGATTTAATGAGTTATGTAATATTTAACAAACATTATGTTTTATTGATGTCGACTCTCACACGCGATCTTCAGCTAACTTCTGCAAACATCCATGTGAGGCTGATACTGTACCTATAGGCCAACAGAAAAAATACAATATATATTAAAGTCTAAATAAAATGTACCAGCAAAGCATATTATAGTTCAGACCAGGACGTCCCAACCAAGGGTTTATAAGATGGATTCTAGGTGTTCGTGACTCATGATGAGGTCATGAACCAGCTGAATTGAATAATTAAAACTTTGCGTTATTTGTTCATCGAACAATTCATTGAAAGGTTAATGTTGATAGGTTTGGGAAGCCCTGATTTAGGTAAACTTACCAGATACGATCCCTCATGTCATGACATGTTTTATAAAAGCTTGGAGAAAAAACATTGAGATTAATTGCAATAAGAAACTTTGTGTTATTCATTTTGTAATTTTGTCAGTAGAGGGAAGTCTTGAGTAACTCTTTACCCTCATAGTTGATACAGCCGTTTGTGTCCTCTTGCCCTGCCAGCAACTGATCCACTTCACCCTCAGACAACCGCTCACCTGAAAATCAGACAGTGTTCCAATGAGCAAAACTGTACATTTTTAGATCTAAATGTTTTCAAAATTTAACCACACTGCTCAATGTTGGTCAAATATATGGATATGGCATCTTTTTCCTCCATAACATCATACCCAAAGTAGCAAGCACATGGCGGAGTTCAGCGCCCATGACCGTTCCATTGCCTTCTTTGTCAAACACCCGAAGACCCTCTACAAAATCTTCAAATGTGCCCCTTTCAGTAGACTTTGAAACCTCTTGAAGCATAGGCAGGAAAGTCTCAAAGTCGATCAGTTTGGATTCCATCTCTGAACGACACAATTAAAATTAAACTATTAGTAAATTCTTAGATTTTATTTGATATTCTGAGAAAAAACATTTATTTAAAGGGACAGTTCTCTTAAAAATCCAAACATTAGGCCCAATCTACTTACATTATATTTACCAAAATAATAAATAAATTATCATATTTTGGGTTCCACAGAAGAAAGTCACACATGCTTTCACACATGCTTTCTGTTGCTTCTGAAGGGCAGAACTAAATGAATATATATATATATTCATTTAGTTCTGCCCTTCAGAAGCAACAGAAGTTATTTACACTGTAAAAAACATTTACATTGTTTTAACTATAAGCAATTCACGAGTTTGTGTGCCCATATAATCTTTGTGAAAGTGGTAAACAGATTTGGCTTGCGGTCTGCTATAGAGGGGCTCGGAGAGGATATTCTACTCGAGCTCCGATTGCCCCCCAATAACAGGCAAAATGAATGAATAAAATAATGAATGAATGAGTCATTTATATAGCGCTTTCATATGTACTACTGTACACCCAAAGTGCTTTACACTCGTGTCAGGGACCTCTCCTCAACCTCCACCAGTGTGATGTACAAAATTGTACAAAAGGAGGAGCAGGGGAGGAGGCTGCAATATCTAAAAAGGGGAAGAGGTAGCTGCTGGTTTTATACCTTGGTATTAATTGAAAGATTAGATGGGCGTACTCCTCCCGAAATTACATTTATTAACTTCACTTTTTGTACTTTTTTTTATAAGTTATAGCTACACTGTAAAAAAAAATTGGTAGTTTTTTGTTGGTTTAACTTAAAAAAGTAAGTAACCTGGTTGCCTTAAAATTTTGAGTTTATTGAAATTAAAAATTTGAGTTGATACAATGAAGGAACTTTGTTTAATAAATAGAAACTCAAAATATTATTGTATCTGAACCTCATAAAAAATTGATAAATCATGAAAATAGTACTATTTGGCATGTTTCACTGCGTCATCAGAAATAAAACACACACAATTACACAATATGCTTACAACATCTTTTAATAATATTTTAATAAAGGTTGTCGAATCTCAAAAAAGGTTCATTGTATTAACTCAAAATTTTAATTTCAATGAACTCAAAATTTTAAGGCAACCAGGTAACTTTTTTTTCCTTAATAATTTTTTACAGTGTACATGATACAACTCATTTTTTGTAAGTCAGTTTAATGTAATTTAATTTGAAACGCCTTAAACATCCAAGTTGCTTTAACTTAAAAATGTCAGCCTGCACAGTTTTTACAGTGTTACTGCTTTTAATGAATTATTTTGAGATTGAATTCTAATTCTTATTTTTCTCAGTTATTTTGCTTTTTTTCCAGATTTAATCAGCTCGTTCTTACTAGAGCACGTTTGCACATGCGCTCTTCAAGAAATTAGAAAGGTGTTTTAAATCTCTTGAAAAACTAAAAGACATAAATGACATTTGTATGTATTCGATAGAAAAGATATAGATTGTACTGAATGTCAGCTTTCTTATTTTGCTCAAGATAAGGATTTATTTAGTCCACGTGTCATGTAAGCTAGAAACTATATGCTTCTATCCACAGAAGCGAGAGCTGTCGTTGCAACCACACAAGTTTGCGATGTTGTTTGCGAATGTTCGTTGGAACAATGGTTTCGGGAAACGGCGACTGGTTGAATGAACTAAAGTTGACAACGACGGAACTTGCGACCGTAGTTGGCTAACGATGCTTTTTGGGAAGCGCACCCCTGCTCCGGACAAATGAGACAAACAGGGGACTCAAGATCAACCACCACAAAACGAAAAACAGTCGTGGATCATCCAGGTATTAAGAATCAAAGGTACATCAACTTTTTTTATATAATCAGCTTTTTTTTAAAGATTGTCTTGTGAACTATATGTAAAGATATTTTATGTAAAATAGGAGTATCTTATTAAAGATGGTGCTAAATAAAAAATAACATGTATTTTGTACCCTCTTATTTTGTTAAAATTATTCACTTTTCACAGGTTCACAAACATTCAAGTAGCAGTGTAGCCTATACTCTTTTATGTGAAGGTGTCATTACTGTGGTTGGAATTTTTAGTGAGTCAAGGATTAAAGGGATAGTTCACCCAAAGTGAAAATTGTCATTAATGCGGCCTTCAGGTAGCCTAGAAATCTAGACGCACCCTAGCGGCAGCAAATCTAATTTGCCGCGAGTGTCGTCTAGCAACTCTCAATACCCTTCTGAGCTGTAAACGCCAAACTCTGGTCGGGCCAATAACATCGTATATTAGAGTCGGTGGGCGGGGCTTAACATAATGACGGCAGAGTTGCGTTTGCGTGCTTTATAGTAAACACAGAAACTGGCGAACGGCGGTCTTTCGAATCAGCTTTGACAGCGATTCTGGAATACTTGGAGTTAAGCTTTTCTCTGAGAAAAGAACAAAGAATGGCTCTGAAGTCATTCTTAAAAAGGGAAGATGTGTTTGGATACGGCGAATGTTTAATCTATCAACGAGCTCTGTTTCACCTTCGTTGCTCTGGTTGGTTGTAGCGCTATCCTATCGCGTGCAGAGGGAGTTTGAAAGACAACCGTTTATCCCGCCCCTCGGATTGAGCTGTCAATGGTGAGTTTCCAGATCAAACATCTTGATGTGGGTCTCGCTTGTCAGGCTAGCCTTCAGGTTCTATCGGAAATTTGATAATTCCCACTCCTAAAGTCGTGATTACGAGCTCATCCCATTCACATTGTGAAATGTGATTTGTGTGCTTTTTTTACCTAGGAAACTCGTATAATAAATTCCGAGAGCATGGGAATCAATGCAGCATTACTCGCCCATAAGTTGTTCCAAATCTGTAAGAGCTTCTTTCTTCTGTTGAACACAAAAGATGATATTTTAAAGAATGATTGTAACCAGACAGTTGACGGTATAGCCAATGACTTCCATAGTATTATTTTTTTCTTCGTAAAGGGTGCTTTCTGTTTGATTATCAACATTCTTTACAATATCTTCTTGATCAACAGAAGAAAGAAACTCATGCAAGGTTGGAACAACTTGAGGATGAGCAGATGATGACCAAATTTAAATTTTTGAGTGAAAAATCAGTATTCAGATAATTTGTTTGTTGTTAATGGCATCTTGACATTTGTGACAACCAACGCCTCAGTAATCTCTGTGACCGATGTGTGTTAAGTCTTTCCCTTGGTTTGCTCCTGAAGGATCCCATGGGATGCAGGAATAGCTTGAGTGATTTTAGATCATGAATTAAATTCCCCCAATTGTGTGTCTACCTTCAGGCTTTGGTTTCCCTAGAACGTTCAAGACTTCCGCATTAGTTGGGTTTCGGCCCAAAGCTCTCATCACATCCCCACACTGAGCCAGTGATATCTTCATCTCCCCTGAGGGAGTCCTGGCAAACAACTGGAAAGCCTCTTTGAACTCTGTATAAGTGCAAAATAACATGTAACAGTTCATATAAAATTAAGTTAATCTGACAAACTTTTTAGGCTGCTCCTTACCTTCAAGTTGTTCAGCACTGAGATTACCCTGAAACCCAGAACAAAACCTTTTGAATTTGCATCATCAGTAAAATATGTCACACTTGCAGTACATTCATTGCTGTGTACTTTACTGCGCAGATATTAGTGTCATACAGTAAGTTAAATAACACTCGGGCAGTTGTTCTGTCATTGTTTTTCCTGGCACCAAGAATAATCTCCCCTCAAAATTCACAGTCTGCTTATGAGATCATATCATCCATATCTGTCTCCCTGGGAGTCTAACTTAGGAAGTGTATGCATAAAGCGGTGAGTGCATTGGGACGAGCCCAGGGGCAGGTGTGTGTAGATCCATGTAAAGAACATCTACTGGAATCCACAAAGCTGTTTATATTGTACATTTCAAAATAGAAGGGATTTATTGAGCACATCAATATTTATGACATTTTAAATTAGATACGTGTGTTGCGCAATACTGTATATATTCTTGGCCAGGGTTTGCATAAATGTATGGGCTCATTTTGATATTGGATATCAATTAACTCTCCACCGTTTTAAAGCTCAACATTGAGCACTAACTTGAAGAGATGCTGATTTAGGTACGCATGAGTTCTTGTGCTCAACTTTTATTAATTTGTACATTATAATTTTGTGCCTTAAAGGGATAGTTCACAAAAAAAGGAAAAATCTTTCATCACACTGTAAAAAATTATTTAGAAAAAAGTTACCTGGTTGCCTTAAAATTTTGAGTTCATTGAAATTAAAATTTTGAGTTAATACAATGAACATTTTTTTGAGATTCGACAACCTTTATTAAAAGATTATTAAAAGATTTTGTAAGCATACTGGGTAATAATGTGTGTTATTTCTGATGACGCAGTGAAACATGCCAAATAGTGCTATTTTCATGATTTATCAAAAAAAATTATTTGGTTCAGATACAATAATATTTTGAGTTTCTATTTATTAATCTAATTTCCTTCATTGTATCAACTCAAATTTTTAATTTCAATAAACTCAAAATTTTAAGGCAACCAGGTTACTTACTTTTTTAAGTTAAACCAACAAAAACCACCACAAATGTTTTTCAGTGCATTTACTCATTTAGTTCAATGATTTTCATTCATCTTTGTAACACAAATGAAGATATTTTTAATGAAATTGACAGAGATTTCTGTCTCTATACTGACAGCTACACAACTACACCTTTGACGTTACGAAAAGTTTACAAAGAGATTGTAAATTAATACATATGTATTGAGCGGTTTAGTCCAATTTTTTAACTAGGTAGCTGTCAATAGAGCTCTCAGATTTAATAAAAATATCTTCATTTGTGTTCCAAAGATGAATGAAAGTCTCACGGGTTTGGAACAACATGAGGGTGAGAAATTAATGACAGATTTTTCATTTTCAGGGGGACTAAAGCTTCAAGGGCAGCATAATATTTATTTTAGTTTTACTGAAAGGTATTTATGTACCTCATTTGAACTTTTTATTTGATTAACACTAATTTTGATTACCCAAATGCTTGTTACCCCAGAGAATAAAAACCTATAGCAAAATGTATTTAAAATACATTTATTTTATACTAAGTATACTACAATCCATTAACATATTTACTGACATATCACTTGCAATTTGCTGATATTACAATTAAACTTTATTTGGAGTACTTCTTTATTCCACTATTTAAGGACAGTATGACCACGTCATTCTTTAAATGCAAGATATTTAAAATGTAGGCCTACTTGCAATAATTCCACTTTAACACAATCAGATATATTAAGTTTATATTTAGTTTGATCTCGGTACTAAGTGCATTAAGTATAACATTTGTT
The DNA here is from genome assembly GCF_024679245.1 of Pseudorasbora parva. Classification (NCBI taxonomy): domain Eukaryota; kingdom Metazoa; phylum Chordata; class Actinopteri; order Cypriniformes; family Gobionidae; genus Pseudorasbora; species Pseudorasbora parva. Next base: position 6,157,993 of record NC_090192.1, read on the forward strand.
GTTCCAATTTAGTATACTAAAATTACAATTGCAGGGTATTTATATTAAATACATAAATATGTAAATGTATTGATATATTTATTATTCACAAGGGTAATAAAGTGATAATCTTATTAATTTAGTTGTTATACAAAAAAAGACAGTAACCATTATTGTGGGCACATCAATCCATGCCATCGGACAACTGAAATACCATAAAATACTATTATACAACACAGAGACTTACTACAGCGGCAGGGTCGTTTTTGACAGCAGGGTTTGAAGACGCTTGTGCTTTGTCTGGTTCCTCGGCTGCTGCCACTGGGGCTGGCCCAGGTGCAGGGCTGTCTTTTTCGGGAACTTTTGCAGCTGACCCTGGTGATGCAGTTGGGGCAGAAGCATCCGTTTCCAGTGGTCCTGCTGCTCCGGGAGCTGGTTCTTCCTTTGGAGCTGGGGTTGGATTTCCCTCTTTTTTGGGCACTTGCTTTTGTGAAGCCATGGGGGGTTTAATCACAGTAAGTGAATGGACGAAATCTAGCCTTGTTCAAATGTTTGACTGCTGTTGAATGGTACGATTTGGAGCCCTAAATGTTATATACTCAGCCCTTAAATCTGCTGCACCTCCCCAATATTACTCACATTTCTAAAAAAGGAAAGAGTGCTAGGACTCCTGTGCATCCATTAACACCCCCCCCCCCCACACACACACACACACACACACACACACTCATTATTGTTAGACCTTTTTTTGCATATTCCATTTTTTGCATATTCCACATTTTGCCATCCATATTCCTATTTGTCCTGTACCTCATGTGAGTATTTTTTTATGTATTAAGCACTATAGATGGATATGACATTTTATGTTCTGCTACTTAATATCATTATCATCATGACATAAAAGGATGACAGCAGTAGGAGTAGGCATACTGCAGTGCCTTCAGCTGCTTTTAATAGACACAAATGTTGGAGCTTAACTGTACCCAAACACCTCGTTCACACCTGCTTCGCTTTTCCAAAACGTGCATTTTCTTCAACTAGACATTTTTGACCTTGTGAATTTTTAGACACATTCTAATTAATAAATTAGCGGCTAACAATGTCCAACCGCGACCGTAGATGTACACATACGTCATAGAGAATTATATTTCTGAAAATTGTATTTCATGTTTTTACACCACATGGTGTATTGTTCAATTACATTTGAATTAGAAACCTGATATAATGGTGTTAAATCAAGATGAATTACTTAAAGTAAACCGCATCATAAGTTCATTTTTTTGATTTTCATTTGCATTCAATTCAATATGGCATTTAAACTCAGATCTAGACAGATCTATTAGGGCAAAATAAGGCCTTACACCTTAACTGTGTAAAATTGGAGAGAAAATAAAATTAATACAATAAATAAATAATGAAATGCATTATGACTGTTTCATTTTAAAGGGATAGTTCATCCAAAAATGAACATTTTGTCATTTACTCACCCTCAAGTTGTACCAAACCTGTATGAGATTCTTTCTTCTGCTGAACACTAAATGATATATTTTGAAGAATGTAGGTAACCAACTTGGGGGTGAGTAAATTATTTTAATTTTGGGGTGAACTATCCGTTAAAAATGGGTTGTATGGGTTTTAATACAGTATATAAAGTCATAAAGTTTTTAGTTTTAATAAAAATCTACCTGAAGATATCAGAGTGCCTGAAGTTGAGAAAACACACAGATACTAATGGGTCAATAACTGTCAGTAGACACATTCAAACACATCGCTGGTTTTTTGTACACACACCAATAGAATAATTTTGTCATTTTCAAATTCTCACTTTCATCCCTCAGAACATCTATCTCTCTATCTCTCTCTGAATATTGTATGAATATATCTTTCGGCTCACGATTGTCTTCTTTCAGCCTAACCTCAGCTCCTCAGGGGAGGGACATGCTTTAAAAATGGATGGATAAAGTGGCATGGTCCATCTGCACCAAACTAAATAAATTTACTACTGTCCACAAGCAAATTAATCATTTCAATTCCAAAACCTGTAAAGGATACACTAAACTGCATTAGAATCATAACTGTTTTTAAATCAACCCTTTTCAAAATATGTTTAATTACAATTAAATTCAATCTGTGGTTTGGAGAGACTTTTTCATTTGCATACCTCTGAAGTAATGTCATCCTTTTAACTCAGAAGAAGTGATTTACGTTCACTCATGCAGTAAATGGTGCTGGCTAAAAGACTCATTTAACCTCCCTAGTGTCGTGGTGCAGGCAGGTAGAAGACGGATGACTGCCTTTGGATGCCAAGGTAGACAAATAAATAAAAGACAGCATATTTTCAGTGTTAACAAACATAGGGATTGCTTCAAAATCAAGGTTATATTAGATGCTGAATGCTGTAAAGATAATAGAAATACATATTTTTAGTTACTACTATTAGATTTGTTTTTGAAAATAACAATGACACTTTAATGCCGTGAGGTGAGAAGGGCCCTGGACGCCCTGAAAAGTGGGCTGTACCGTCAGGGTATATCTCACCATCTGCTGCACTAAATCGGTTGGAGAGATAGATGAGAATTACTGTAAATGAGCACTGGGATGTGTGTGTACAACAGGAACTTTACACTGGTCACCATAACTGACCGCTAATTATTAACATCAGTGACTTGAATATTAAAAACATCATGGACCTTAATCATGGCTTTATCATCTGGACTCTTATAGTTACATGTGAAGGGGTAAGTTATTTGGTATCTTTTTTCAAAACTATTTCAAAAGATGTTTCTGTGAAGGTCTTATAGTGTGCATGCACTTATGCTTTTCAGGTGAAGACAGTTCATCCTGAATGTTCTTTAGTATTGCATCTGCAAAAGAAAGAAGCTGAATGTCGGCTCAAAATCGGTTTAACGCAGCCTTTGTTAACCTTTAACGCTACTGATACAGGTGAGCTGCACTGATACTCAAAAGCATTTGATTCACACTTTAATCCTTAGATTTGAACATGTTATTTGCATAAAATGATATCATTAGTCTTAGCTGGCACACAAATGACTTGTTTTTAATTCAAAATGTCTTGCCTGAGAATTTTTATGGTAACACTTTGGTATGGGGAGCACATATTCACTATTAATGACTTTTGCCTCAATAAACTCCTAGTTTACTGCTTATTAGTTAGTAAGTTTTGTAGTTTAAGTTTAGGAATTTGATATGATTAAGGGATGTAAAATATGGTCATGCAGAATAAGGCATTAATTTGTGCTTTATAAATACTAATAAACAGCTAGTATACTAATAATATGTATGATTATAAGCAAGTTAATAGCAACAACTGAACCCTAAAAATAGTTTAAAAAAATATATAAATATATTTATACAGTTGTAGCACATAACGTGCACATCTGTACATAAGTCTTTTTTTAATGCATTTTTATTGTTCTTAATTTTACTTATTTAAATGTTTTTTCTATTGTCTTGCGTTATACAGAGCTCCTGCTAACACAACAAATTCCTTGGCTTATAAAGCTCACCCGGATTCTGACTATATATATATATAAAGATAAAGCATTTAACAGATTATTTAATTTTCCTCTTTCAATTCCCTTTTAAATCCTGAGATTTATAAATGACATTCAACCTGCATTGTTAAAGGGATCGTTTGAATGAAAATTAAAAAAGCCCCATTCGACTATTCGTTTTCTGAAGCCATACAGCAGCTTTGTGTAAAGAACAGACCAAAATACAGTCATTAATCAGAGGGTCTTTGTAATCTTGCTTGTCATAGTCCATTGCTTTTCATTGTATTTTTTAATGCAACATATACAGAATAAGATATACTATAAGACAGGGGTTTTCAAACTTTATGATGCCAAGGACCCCCAAATATGATGAACCTTTATGGGGACCCCCTTCCTAAAATCAATCTATTTTTATGTATGAAAAAAACATTTAAACTGTTAGATGAATAGTAAGTGTGACATTATAAATGTAACATATTGTTCCCCAACTTAAATGGGCTGTTAATGTTGGATGTATAAACCTGAAGAAGAATATTTTCAAATAAAAATTATTTATATAAGCAAATTTCACAATAAATATATGCAAACTGCCTTACAACCCCAGTGAGCAAAATAAAGGGGACTAAAGTGAGAAAAACTCACTAAAGATACACATATACAATTCCGGAATGCATACGGAAAGAAAGGAGAGAAACATTTATGACTTTATCCATTTTTCCTTTGTCTTTTTATTTTCTGAAATTTTCTGTAGGACACCTTAGAACCTTCTGGAGGACCCGTTTAAAAAAAAAACTGCTATAAGACAACATAAAACATTCATTAGCATTAACAGTTACAGGAGCTCACAGGAAAGCATTATGATGATGAGAGTCAGTTAAATGTAGCTGATGATTTGATTCAGACTTCTGTAATGGTTTATTGTACCACTTTTCAGGTTGTCTGGTTGAGTGGGACGGTGTGAACTGCTGGCCTGCAGTCAGTGTAGGGGAGAGAGTCTCAGCGTCTTGTCCACCTCCTCTCCTGAACTCCCACGGTAAAGTTCTCTCTTAGGACCCAACACACATCAAATTTTCAACACAATTGTACTCTTTTTATGAATGTGGCCATAAAGTCCAATGCTGTGATGTACAGTAAATGTAAAACATGTCTTTTTTATTGACTTCTTTAGAGCTGATCACCCGCACCTGCACTGCTGAGGGATGGAGTAGGCTGAGTGTGCCTTATTACAATGCCTGCTTTCATGACAACAGCACAGAGCAGGAAGACGCTGGACACAGAGTAAAAAAGACCTTAAAGAAATCTAATTTGATATTATATGAATGTTGTGGCAAGCAGGGCGAGGCCGAGAGCCATGGGAACGGAGCGACAATCGCATCACACTGGCCTTGAGTCTCACGGAGGAGCTCCGGAGGGATTAAAGGAAGAGGGACGACAGTGAAGGACCAGTGAGGCCAGAAGTTTATGCTGTTGTTTTTTTTAATTATGTTTAGATGTGGCAGGCATTCGTGAGGTGTTGCCTCTTTACTGTCATTTTGTTGTTTGTTTTCTCTTGGGATTCGAGTTTTAGTTAAATGTTCGTTGGTTCCTGCCTCTAAACCATGTTACGTTTGTGCTGAAAACCCAGGAGGAAGGAAGAATGGACTGTTGGAAATCTGTGGTGCCATTGAGATGAGAAGACTCTAGTGCCATGGATGCTTGAGGCTGTGGGCTGGAGTGACTTGCCAGAGGATCGGACAAACTCGCTGCCATCCACCTGGGTTCTGCCATCCAAGAAGCAGAGGAGTCGCCACCTTTTGCCATAGGCTAGAGTCAGGATGGAGAGGAGCAGGGAACAAGGGACTCTCTCGCCGGCTTCCCAAAGCTGATGCAGCCATCACTGTCCACCAGGCACCAGATGAGTTAGAGGTAGGGGAGTAACGATTCAGCTACTACATCGATGTATCGATTTATATTCCCATGGTCCAACTACATCGATCTGTGCTCAGCAAGTTGGCCTTCCGGACGACATGTATCGATCGAATATCGTTTTAAAAGGTAATCAATCAATTATATCGATAATAGGAAATAACGCATTTGATTTACACACGTCAGACTTTATATGGATGTTTTTTCTTAGCACTTTTAATGATAAAGGTATTAAACGTTACTCAGTCTGCCTATATGTGACATCAGCCACACACCAGCAGCAGCGCAAAGAAAACAAAACCTAGCATGGCGGATGACAGAGGAAAGACCAACGAGTGAGAAATGATCAAGCCACCATAGCGGTCCAGTGTGTGGAAACAATTTGGCTTTAGAAAAGATGGGGACGTTCTAAATAAGTCGCTCTCTGTTTGTAATAGTCGCGAGTTCAGCCACTGCTCATTCAACCTGAATATTGGAAATGTTGGTTGGACTTTATTTTTGATATTAATATTATATTTGTATTATTTTTATGTTGAAAAACAACAGCAAAAAGTAGCATGTAAACCTACTGTTAATTAAACCTGAAGATATGTTAGTTGCACTTTATTTTTGATATTTATATTATAATATTTTTATGTTGGAAAACAAGCAGAAGTAGCAGTAGTAGTATGTTGGTTGCACTTACTGTACTTTTATTGAAAATGAGAGCAGAAAAGGTTAACTTCCTGTTAATTCAACCTAAACTGTTGGTTGCACTTTATTCAAATAAAATGTGAACAAATTTGCCATTAATTGTTTACTTGTTTGTTTATATCCATAATGAATTACCTGATTCCCTTAAAAGAAACAACAGATATCTAGGAAACTTCACCTGCACTGACCAGTATCCAGGTATTTATTTCCGTCACACTGATTTAAATTTTTGGCTAAAAAGTTACTGAATCAAAGTCACAGAATCATTTTGGATCGTATTGTTCTAAATGATCCGATATCGGCCTTGAATCGTGTAGACAACCTCAAATCGTGATACAAATCGAATCGTTACACCCCTAGTTAGAGGGCTGTACTCCGTACAGTTCACCACAGTAGTTTCACCGCAGCTGGTGGATTTTTTTTTACCCCTCTTTCCCTTTTCTCGTCTGTGGCTCTCTTCATCCTTATGTCTCCTTTTCTCTTGCCTCACCTGTCCTTACCCACAGGTGCTGTGGCCACCATGACTGGTGAGCTCCTCTGTGAGACGCAATCACGCCAATGGCTTCGCTCTGTTCGCTCGCGGCTCTCTGCCCGCCCTGCTTGCCTCAAACTTAACTAAATGCTATGGATTATTGTACTTCTGTAAGGGTCCTGTTCCAAGTTGCTGTACTGTACATAGTTTGTATTAAGACAACATCAGTTTTCAAACATGAGCTCGCTTTCAGTCAGTACATGCTGTTTAGTATTATACGGTAAATAAGGTAAGTTTAAAGGGTTAGTTCACCCAACAATGAAAATTAGCCCATGATTTACTCACCCTCACGTCATTCTAGGTGTATATGACATTCTTCTTTCAGACGAAAAAATCAGTTATATTAAAAATGTCCTGGATCTTCAAAGTTTTATAATGGCACTGAATGGATGGTTCAAAAAGCGATGCATGCATTTGTCTAAGAAAAATATCTATATTTAAAACTTTATAAAGTGAATTATGTAGCTTCCACCAAATCGCATTTTCTATTCAACTTACGGAAAAAGTGTAGTGCCTCTCGCAGTTCAAGATGCTTTACGACACGTCTGGCAACATTGCACAGTTGAACTTTTTTCCAATCTGCCGGAAGCTAGATATTTTATTTAATTAAGTTTTATATATGGATCATTTTCATACACAAGCGCATCGCTTCATTAACCCCCGGAGCCGTGTGGAGCAGTTATATGATGGACAGATGCACTTTTATGGACTTCAAAAACAGAGCATAACTTAACTGCCATTATAAAGCTTGGAAGAGCCAGCACATTTTAATATAACTCTGATTTTATTCGTCTGAAAGAAAAATGTCATATATATGACTTGAGAGGGAGTAAATCATGGGCTAATTTAGATTTTTGGGGGAACTAACCCTTTAAGTAAACTCAAATTATTGCCCTAAGCTGTAATGTTACAAGAAGTATTAAATATTTAAAAAATGTTTTTACACACATCACTTTTAAAGAAAAAGTTAATTTATTACACTAGATTAGATCAAATGGATACTACAAGATGAATCAAGCGATATCTAAACTTTATATTTTCCATTTTCCTGTGGAAGCGAGAGTACTTTGCCATGGTGAAGGTGATATACACTGTTGGGTACGGCGTGTCCATTGGCTCTCTCTGTATTGCATCCTTCATCTTCTGCATCTTTAGGTAACGCTAACATTAAACATTAACTTCTTACTTCAGTGCCTTTACTCTTTCATTGCTACATGCTGGAGTTCAAGTCTGGTGACATTTTTTGATATTTGCTTCAAGGACTGATGATATGTAATAGTGTCACATTTTTTTATTCATCCAACAGAAAGCTTCTGTGTAGACGGACCTACATCCACCTCAACCTCTTCTCCACATTCATCCTGAGAGCTTTGGCTGTATTTGTAAAAGATGCTGTGTTATTCGCCGATGAGACTATCAATCACTGCACAGTTTCAACTGTACATTACACCAACCAAATGACTGACAAGATCAATGCAAAATCAATGCCATCGCATTAATCAGATATTCTAAAGCAACCACCTGCCCCTCTTTAACTGAATGCTGTATTTATCTGCCAGGTTTTGTGCAAGGCTGTGGTGACATTCTTCCAGTACTGTGTGTTATCAAATTTCTACTGGCTTCTCGTTGAGGGACTTTATCTCCAGACACTGCTAGTGTTCACCTTCGCCCACAAGAGAACATTCTTCTGGCTGTATACTCTTATTGGCTGGGGTAAAACCACAATTAACATTACAGGAAGCATATTTTACACACAAACTGCAACTTATTCTGAAGTGTTGGATTCTTTTCTCTGTCTTACAGGGACTCCATCTGTCACAGTAATCATCTGGACACTCCTCAAGCATAGATATGACAATCATGGGTGAGGATGAGATTATGGTGGAGTGCATTTGGACAATTACTGTACGGGGAGTACAGTATTAAGATCTGGAGCTAACCGTAACATTTATTCATGCACTTGAGTGTATCATAAACACCTGTGTTCATATGTGTTGGTAGGTGCTGGGACGACCTGGACAGTGGCTACTGGTGGATCATCAAAATTCCTATTTTGCTTTCTGTATTTGTAAGTTTATGCAGAATACAATAAAACATTTTCTCCTATCCTAATTTAACATTTAGTGAAATCTATAGATAAGGTATTTGTAGATTTATATGCCTGAAAACACTGTGGCTCTGATTTAGTGCACTATAAAAATAGTAACCTGCAATTGTTATAGTCAGTGTACACTATGTAGCACATCGGCCCCACTTTATTTTAGGTGGCTTTAAAGCTACACTGTGTGATATTTTCCCCCATCTAGCGGTGAAAAGGTCTATGACCATCTAGTGAATATTAGTTTCTGTTCCTATCAATTCTGATTTCGTTTTAACTAAGTCAAAGATTAACATGGCAATCCCCTTCTTCACATTCGACACGGTGCCATCGAGTGTTAAAACGCGAAAGGCGAAGCTTGAATTTACGGGTATGGCCCTCTTTGGCTAATGTACTTTCAAGATGGAGGAGCAACATGGCGACCGGCTTTCGAACCCTCACCCGTATGTATTTTAAATGGCATATTATAAACTTACGAGAATACTTTATTACTTAAAAGAAGTAAATATACATTAATGAGCACATACATTTTTGAAAGAACTAAGTGTATTTAGCTAAGAATAAACTAAAAAAAAATCACCAAAAAAAAGTGAATCAAAAAATAAGTACAATGTACTTACTGTGTTCAAATTGTATTGCAAAACACCTTTGCTGATATTGAGGTGGATACGGGTAGAGTTAGGGACAGGTGTGGTGGTGTGGGTCAGTTAAGGGTAGGGTTAGGTATAAGGGAAGTGCCAACTGTGTAATTACAAATGTAACTACAGAAATTAATTGAAGACGTAACTACATGCAGGCATTTTTTTAAATGTAAGTACAATGTAAAAACATGTATGTACACAATAAGTGCATTGTATCAAATGATTAATTGAAAAGTTAGTACATAGTAGTACCTAATATAAAGTGGGTCCATTAATACTTCTTTCCAAACGTGTTTTTGTCTTACCCTGATTCATTATGGTAAGCCTATTACACCTGTTACATTGACTCATGTATGGTGTGGGTGTGGCATAGTTTAGTTAAAAATGTTTTTAAAAGACAGTGAACAGAGGAGAATCTGCTAGCAAAAAGAAAATGCAAAAGAGCTCGAAATAAATCAATGGCTTTATGGAGATGAAAAAGCAACATTGAAATGGCATTTTTATTACTCAGATGAGTAAGGTATTTAATCGAGCAGATAAATTGCCATTTGTATCTCTCTAAGAGATATGACTACGGGTCATATTCATCCGCACAGTCACACAGAGCCGAGGCACAACCAAAACAAGTGTTCTCTGCGATATGCATTTTGTTTTTTAAACGCTAGACTAGGGTTACATGGTGTACATTTAAAGAGCCATTTGATTTCTACCCAATTTAATGTATAAAAAAAAAATTTGTTGGTACAATTTAACGTATTTGGGTTGATTCATTTAAAAAAAAAATTTGAATGAAACAAATTAATTTTATGTTATGTTTTTTCAGTGTTTTACCCATAGACTGTAAAAAAATAGGTTTTACCAGATTACACTTGACCTTCATATTTCTTAGAATGATTGAACAAAATAATAAAATGTTTGTACTTTTAAACTTTACAGGTGAACTTTCTAGTGTTTGTTAATATAAGCAGGATGATAGTTTTGAAGACAAAAACTCCAGAATCAAATGGAGGAGACCGGCGGCTTTACAGGTGAGATCTATTGAGTATAGACCTATATCTCACATAGACCACACTAAGGGTACAGACATACAGACGACACCATTGTCAAAACGATCACTTTTCACATGGATTCATAAAAACGATTAAAACTGCTGTATTATTCACACCAGGCCAGTAGTTGGTGATGTTACTTTGTACAGAAACATTACGCGCCTATAGACTTAACGCGTAATATGCATACGCATGTCACCACTTTCACAAATTTGTGTTTTTGTAGTTTACATGGGGCCTATAACGGTATCGTTTTCAAAAAACTTGCACTACACTCTAAAAACTAATAATATGATTTACTCAATTTTTTTGGTGAAACATTTTTACACTAAAAAAATTGAGTAAATTTTAAAGCAGTGAAATCAATTATAGACACCATAAGAACTGAGTAAATGTAAGTAAAAAAATTAAGTAGATCTGAGTAACTGCATTTGTTACATTAACAAATTCAATTGAGTAGAAAAAATTGGGTAAAAAGCATTTAAAAACCAATATTTATGACTAATATGAACTGTTTTTATTTATGAGTATTACTAACTTGTATAGTATAACTTTAATTTCCTCTAAACCTTTGTAAAATACTCCACAGTCCACACAAACACATACATGACATGGCCTTTATTGTCGATGAGTAAGTTACAGCAATAACGTTAAAGCATATATTACTGTTTTGACATGTAAAGAATAACAGTTATTTTACAACATTTAAACTCATGTAACAAACATTTAGAAGTAAAAATTAAACATTTAAAAGTAATTCAAGTGTAATCAACCGGTCTGTTATCTCATTTCCACCGTATCAGCGCTGTTTCTCGAGCCTGAGATGGACTAACGGCGGTCTGCGGGTGGACTTTGAACTTGAGGCCGCTGTCCTGCGTTTCATTCATAGCTGAAAGACGCTGCGAGGCGCCAGACTCCATAACCTGACAATAAACAAACAGTGCCCAGTTTTAATAAGATTTTATCATCCAAATTCATTATATTCATTATCTTTACGAATAAAGTTGCGTGTTTTGAGCAACACAGCAGGCGTTTCAAAGACCAACGCCACACGTTAACTTAAGGTGACTCACACTGTCCCTGTATGCTGTTTTGAATTAAATAAAATGCCTTTTAGCACAGTAATGATTATATAGATAAAACAAAACATACAAACCTGAATTTCACAGAGGAAATGCCCCAATTCTGCGATGCTGAGAAGAAGAAACTGCTCTGGTGACTGAGGAGAATTCAAATATGCACTCACTCAACCGTCGAGCTGTCGTCACGTCAGAGGGTGGGGGAGGGGCGCATTGGTTTTAATCGAGTTAACTTACTCAATTTCTTCAGTGTGTGTTAAATATTAATAATCTTGATTTTAATTAAGTAATATTTGTGGTTCTTGAAACAGATTGGTTTAATTCTCCATTCTCAAATATTTTGAAATAAATTTCACAAATGTATTAAGTATATTTAAAATAAATAATTGGTTATTTGAATACTAAATTATTTTAGTGAAAAAAACTTAAATATAACTTTAAATTTTAGACAAAATTAACTGTTGGATTTTTAGTCAATTATTTTGGTATGTTTAACTAAAACCATCAAGTAAATGATATTGAGAGATTTTATTAAGTTAATAAAGTTAATTATTACTGTGATATTTACTAAGCCACTGAATTATTTTTTAGAGTGTATAACACGTTTCAAAGGTGTGTGTTTTCAGGCTGCCAAACACAGTTGTTGTGTAAATGAACGGCCAAAACACATAAAAAGATTAAGTTGTCTTGTATTTGCTATTTGGGTATTTGCTAATACTGTTTTCAGCAATGTTACAGATAGGCTATGTCACATTATAATAAGTATCCTGGCTCTCTTGTATCTATCATTACTTTTTTTAATCTAAAATGTGTGCCCACTGTGTTCTGTAGGCGACTGGCTAAGTCAACTCTTCTGCTCATCCCTCTTTTTGGAGTGCATTATACCGTATTTGCTCTTTTTCCCGAGCATGTGGGTCTAGAAGCAAGACTCTTCTTTGAACTCGTGCTGGGCTCCTTTCAGGTACTGTTCAGGCATGCACTTATGGCTTAATGCAATATGCAGTGCAGCACAGGGATGTTAACTATATTGTAGCCTACAACAAAAGACATTTTGTTTTTAATGAATATCCATCATTAAAGGAAGTGTATGTGAGATTGTGGCCAAAACTGGTACTGCAATCACTTTCAAATGACTGTAGAGCGGTGTATCCCCTCTCCCCCTCCCCCTGACTCGAGGCTGCAGGATCAGCAGGAACGTTTGTAGATCTGCAGCTGTGGTAACTAGAGCAGAGCTGGCAACCCAGATGCAGCAACACTACTAACTTGATTGGTCGATAGGTGGAGGGCGGAGCTTCAGGCCAAAACACAACATGTCAACATCAACATCAGTCGAGGGCTGCAACAACAACTTTTAAATGACAATATCCTGGCCGGACTACTGTTGTCAGTGATATAAGTATTTTAAATTAACATGATTTCTTAATGTATAGTGACATATCAGGGCCATTTTATGATTACTTGAAATACATTTCTTACATACAGTTCCTTTAAGAAATAAGCTGGCAAGATTTGTTGTTATTATCTCTCTCGTTTGAGGGGGTGAAGACAAAAGCCTCAGAGATGCTTCTATGGAGCCAGTTCATAAGCGAAACTCTGCCCTCTGCTGTAAATGTACTTGAAATACAAAAGCTACAGTATCACTTTTATTTAAAACAATTATAATCTTTCAGCAAAATCAATTAGCAAAACTAATCAAGTATAAGATCCATAAAATCTCAATAAAGACATGACCAACAATACTAATTTTGTCATTTCTTTGAAGGGTTTCATTGTGGCATTGTTATACTGCTTCTTGAACACTGAGGTAAGATCTAATATATTTTTAATAGCATATGAAGAAATATTTTCTGGCCTTCTGTGATCAATTAACTACTGGATTTCACAGGTCCAGAATGAAATAAGAAAAGAGATTGAAAAATACAAGTCCCGGACTGAAAACAACACTTTCCAAATGGCAACGCAAGACTTCACTGCATAAATTTCAGGACATTTTATAACGACTGCACTTCAGCTTGCTCTGTCATGTTTTGTTGTAATACCACTGTCATGATAATTGCATAGATGTTTTCACACATTAAATGTGATTTTTTTTCTCTTCAATCATGTAGTCATGCATTCCACGGGTTTGTGGAGTGTTTCTGTGGGAATTTTTGTCCAGTAGAGCATTTGTGAGGTCAGGCACTGATGTTGGACAAGAAGGCCTGGCTCGCAGTCTCCATTCAAGTTAATCCCAAAAGTATTCGATGGACACACATCACTCTGTGTGGGCCAGTCAAGTTCTTCCAAACCAAACTCACTCAACCATGTCCTAATGGACCTTGGTTTGTGCACTGAGGCACAGTCATGCTTGAATAAAAACTGTTCCCACAAATTTGGAAGCATAGCACTTCCAAAATGTCTTGGTATGCTGAAGCCTTGAGCTTTCCCTTCACTGTCTGGAAGTAAGGGGCCTTGCCCAAACAGCACCATGCCATTATCCTTCCTCCATCAAACTTTACAGTTGACACAATGCAGTCAGGCAGGTAACATTCTCCTGGCATCTGCCAAACCCAGACTCGCCCATCGGAAAAGAGAAGCGTGATTCGTCACTCCACATAACACGTTTCCACTCGTTTGAACTGCTCTAGAGTCCTGTGGAGGCATGCTTTACTGTACACCAGTCCATCCGACGCTTGGGATTGTACTTGTTTATGTGAGGCTTGCATGCAGCTGCTCGGCCATGGAAACCCATTCCATGAAGTTTCCACCGCCCGGGTTTTGTGCTGATAGTAATGCCAGTGGAAGTATGAAGCTCTTCAGCTCTTTAGCTCTTCAGCGGAGCACTGGCGACATTTATGCTTTACACTGTGTGACTTAAAGGGATACTTCAGTGCTGGGAAGATGCATCTGTATTTTAACTGGGTCACTAATGTAGTAGAAATGTGAAATTATTTTTGAATTTGGTGCCTTCTAGACTGAGAAAAGACAGAAAATGTATTTTTGTCTCATGGGGATGAAAGACTACAATTCCCAGAATGCTTCGCTGCCTTGTGAGGCCATTTCCAAAGCCACCACTGCTGAATTACTGTCACTGAGTTTGAGAACAGACACTACAATTAAATACTGAACGTGTCTGTTTAATATAATGATCAAGTCGCCGCATGTGTCACAGCACTAACGCTGCAGGAGTCAGATTACATTTAACGTCATAAATGTGCTAATGAGCTCTCGTGATGAGAGCTGAGGTAATCACGACCACGCTCGTGGCATACATTCACAGCACGTGTTCAGTCTGGCGCATTTTTAGTACATGCCTTTGGAAGCTTAACTTTCATAGAAATTTATTTGAGAAGTTAAAACAATTACATTGGTCAGCATAGGACCGTTTAAATGAATGCCTGCAGCTGCTAGCTGAGCTGTGAGTGTGATCTCCCACCCCCCATGCGCTGGTTGAAAACATGCGGAAATGGCTCCCTCTGCTGCTTGTAGTCTTTAGCCTTTGGCAAAAAAAAACTGATGAGGCAAATAGGGGGGGGGGGGGGGGGTGCATGGCTAGGTGCTTGTTTGTATAGCCTATCCTGGCAATAGAGTGGTGCAGGCATGATGTCACTTTGTGAGCCAACCGGCAGCATCACACTGGTTTGATCAATTGATCAACTGGTTAAAAACACAATAGGATTTTTCCATATGCTTTTGGATTATTTCAAAAAACAAGCTCTGTGATCAAGTTTATGATACTTACACGCTTTGTCCATCAAGATAATTTTTACAGATGAACACAACTTTTAAGTCGCCGAAGTAAAAAGCGAATACATTTGTCAATATAGTGTAGGCCTATATTTATTGTTTATTTAGTATATATTTATTAAAATATCTATATCAAACATTAGTGCATCATTTTCATAGCTAATGTGATAAAATGCACCCGTTTTATCTAATAAATCAATTTGAGCAAAAAATGACAATAACAAAAAAACAAAAAAAAGTTAATATTTTACCTTAGTTTGATATTTTATTTGATGCAGCATTCATACATATTTAAAAGTGGATTATGTATCTAAATATATTTTGTTGCCATTGTATATTTGTTTCCACATTTGTTTTGGCTTATACTTTACTAGTTTAATCATGTGTTATTATTAAAACAAGGCTTAATTTTACTTCTATTTTTTGTGGGGGTTTTGTGTGTGTGTGTGTGTTTTGTGAGACCAGAGGATGGCGCTATATGTTCAACATTCAGTGATGTATTACGTTGTCAATATCAGTTTTCAACCATTAGCTTCTTTTCATTCAGTTTTTACGGAACATGTTGTGAATATTGTGCGTTAGACTTTCAGTATTGCTGCAAAATCATGATGCGAATAGGTGCAGGGGTTTTCTGAAAAGAATGTTGTTGAATTAGCATGTGCAGTTCTTCATCCCTTCCAAGAATCATCTGCAACATTATCATCAGTGGGAGTGATCAAGTATATTAAATTTCTGCTCAGCTGCCTGATTTAAACTGTCGGTGTGTGCGTGAGAGAAAGTGTGTGTGTTTGTGTGTGTTTGTTTTAGCCTATAAAAATGCTTTGTGTTTGTTTGAACTGTTAGAACTCACAATTTAGGCTATATATTTATAACTATTTTTTTAATCATGGGTGTGTGTGTGGGGGGGGGGGTATTTTAAATGAAATTTTAATCGATTAGCCCACTTCTTGAGAGACTAAACGTTTTCTTCGCGCCTTTTTGGTCACAATTCGTTTCAACGGCTGAACTCGTTAGGCACTTTTTGTAAGCTGTGGTATATGTTCTTTTCGTTAGGTTCATTTCTCAAAGAAGACCATATTGTTAATATTCCTTCTACAACCAAAAACCCTTTAAATACCCTCGTGGGTGGAGGACGAATCTCTAGGCAATACAGAAATTGTTTTACTGTAAAACAACCCACAAAAGCATCTGTCCAGGAAAGGTGAAGTAGAAAGCGTGTTTTAATCCCTGCATATGTAAGAGTTTTCCAGTGATGATCCTCTATACCTGCGGCTCAATCTCAGGTTTCATTCAAGACGTTTATGCGTCAGCAACAGCTGTCCTGGAGCTCGCGCTGGCCTCGGGTAAGAGAGACAGACTTCAGCTGGAAGGAAGACCAAAGACCGAAGGTTTTGTGGAAATATTTACCTCACTGTAAAAAGGTAAAGCTGTGGTCAAGTGCACTGCATGATGCATAGGTCATTCGGTTGAGGGCAATGCTGTGTCTGTATCTGGAAAGCTGCAGGATTCATTTTGGCCCCCAGAAGTTTTGATTTCAGTGTTGTTTTAATGTGCCGTTGACCATGACTTGACAGAAGTTTCTAGCTTAATAAGAAGCTTTAAATGAACATGTAAGAATGTTGAGGATGAATTCTGATTAATGTTAACATAGCAATAGGCTACTAGAACATTAGATTAGTATAATTTTAAATCATTATAATGGAATGTGGGAAAGATTTTAAAAAATTTCTCTCTGAAATACTTGATATTGATGGGTCAATCGAGGCATTCTGCTGCTTTTTGTACATTGACCAAAATCGTAACTGAACATTGTCCCAGGGTAACTATTCTCTGCGTAGCTGTGCTAGTTTCATGTCTCAAAACCATGACCTTTGATTTCAAACAATAATTTAAAAAACAAGTAATAACAAAGGAATATTGAAAAACTCAATTAAATATGCACGTCTAATATTTTAGTAAGCAGGATAATGTACTGTATCTTTAAATCTTTACATTTGCATTATCCTTTATTTCTCAAAGAGCATTTTCCAGTTTTCAACTTTATCACTATCATGTTTATTTGCTCTCCATCACATAAATGTATATGTGAAAACTTAAGTTTTTCCACTCTAAAAATGCTGGGTTGTTTAAACTCATGGTCGAATATGAACAAATCCAACCATTGGTTTAAATTAACCTATAGGTTTAAACTGTTTAATTTAAACCAACGGTTGGGTTTGTCCACATTTGACCCAAACATGAGTTGAAACAACCCAGAATTTTTTTTAGAGTGCAATGTGTCAGGTCTATTGTTCCAGCAGATGCTGACTGTGTATTTGTAATCTTTTTCCCATCCAACAGAGCATGGAGTCAGAGTTAAATATAGCCTGGGTCTTCATTTCAGGGCTAGGCTGATGATGCTCGTAGTGCTCAGTTGTACCCCACCATTCCTCCAATGTTAATCCATGTTGCCCTGATCAGAGGTGTAGGATGATGGAGACTCTTGGACTGTTGGTCCCAAAACGCTCGTCAGAAGCACTCAGATCGGATTTGGCTTAACCCCCCCTACAAATTTATGCTCTTGCCTTTCACAGAGGTAACTGTAGGAAGTAGACTTTGTCTCATGTAGTTCACAGAGGTGCCAGCTAACTAAAGTTTGTTTAGTACTGGATATTGCTTGTGACTGAAATCAAAGGAGATGCTTGTTTTTAGTTTTATGGGTGACATCGCCATCATAATATATGGAGGGAGCAACTGTTTATGGCATCATTCAGGGACACTAATTATTTGGTATTGATTCTAGTGAATTAGAGGATGTGCTGTGTTGAGAGTGTGTGTGTGTTTCTAAGGACGAGTGCTGGGCATCACATGTTCTTGGACGCAAAAGCTGTTGGTTTTAGGTTTCTTTCACCGGTGAAACCATGTGATCTTCTGGCAATCCACCCACTTACACTCTCCTAATGTGTGCAAAAGGGGACTCAGTGAAGGTGCAAACATACATTTGACCCGTTTCAGCCACCACACATTTTCATGCATCCTGAGCTGTGACGTTTAATATTTCGCAGCTTCGCACCACTGGAACTGGGACCGTTTTTTGTTATAGATAAGAACGCCATTTGGGGGGTCTAAATTAGCTCCTACTTAGTAGGGTCTAACCCAGCACAATAGGAAATATGACCGATCGCAATACCAATTCGGTACGGAAATTTTAAACTTTCAACGCACTCTTGAGTAGAATTGTAAACACCTCTAACTGACCATTGTGCTCACATGCTTATCAAATATGTCAGTGATTGACAATGTAAATGTCTTGGTATGATGAAGCATTAAGAGTTCCTTTCACTGGAACCTTAGGGGCTAAGAGTCCAGTGACGGCGTGCTCTACACCGCTGCATCCGACGCTTTGCATTGCACTTGGTGATGTAAGGCTCGGGTGAGCTGCTCGGCCATGGAAACACATTCCAGAAGCTCTCTACGCACTGTTCTTGAGCTAATCTAAAGGCCACACAAAGTTTGGAGGTCTGCAGATATTGACTCTGCAGGAAGTTAGTGACTTTTGCGCTCTGTGCACCTTAGCATGCGCTGACCATTTTGCAGCATTTTGGCTGCGTGAAATTGTCCTGTTTTGTTGTTGCCGGAGTATGCGAAGCACAAGCTGTAAAGGCCCCGTAAAAGCTCATTTGCATTTAAAGGGGGACACACAAACGTTCTGTTGGGTATTTGGAGCTAAAACTTCCCAGACACATTCTGGGGATACCGGAGGTTTATATTATATATTGTGTAAAGGGGAATAATAGGTCTCTTTTAACTTTGTAATCATTGTGAAAATGGACATCATTGTGAAAATCAAGTTTGTGACTTTGTAATCATTGTATTGATTTCACATTTTAGTCAATAGATATACTGGTCTTAGAGTATGAATAATTATCATATTTGGAATGAAATTACCCCGATTTACAAAGTGATTTTAGTTGATAGCAGTTAGTTGATGCCAGTAAGGCTCTAGCATTCCTGTGTGATGCCTTATAGAGACCGGAGAGCAAGGTCAAGTGGACACGGCGGTGTTAAAGAGAGCAAAGAGAGGCATGTATATGACCCTTTAAGAAGACATAGGTCCAGAGCATGCCTCATGTCATCACGCTATGGTAAGAAAATCTCTTGTTTGTACTGCTGATCATTTGTTTACAACTTACCACATATGCATTAGTACAGGTGTCAAGAGGTCACTAATGGATATAGTCAAGCTATTCCTGATCTTATTTAAATGAAATGTAGAGGTGTTTTGATTTGTTGAAATGTCAGTTGGGTCAGGATAGTGTTAATGCTATTTATGCTTTTCAATCCTGAAATACTCCATGTTCTCTCTCATAAAAATAGGCCCTTAGGCACTGTTTTATGAGCAACATCAATCATGTGTGAAAATCTCAAGCGGTTCCCTATGTACAGTTACCCCAAAAATTATTTGGACACTTAAGCTGCTCTAAATATGTATGAATGTATTTGCAGATGACACTTTGTTTTGCACTATATCTAATGCCTTATCTAATCAACTTTTTGAGCCATTTTTGTAGATAGGTTTATGATGCATGGGTCTTTACAGGTTCACTTGCACCTGAAAACCAGACACAGGTTCCTCGGACATTATATTTAGTTGTTGTGAGTCTATATATAGTTGTTGTGAGTCTCCCAAATTAATAATGCCATCTTTCCAATATTCATTTTTTTGGCATTTAGCAATATTTTCATTAATTATTTAAAACTTGACAACATTAATATACCCCCTAAATCTGCATCTAATCTAGGTGTAAATTACAAACCCTCCCCTCCCTGATGTGTGCAGGGCTGCTGGTTATGCTGACGTTGCTGCCCTTTATATTGAGGTTCAGTCGGGTTCTGAAAAAATTGCCGTTGAGTCAAACTTGGGTCTTATTTTATCCAGTCTGTATAAGGTCATGTTTTTCTCTTTTTAAGAAAAATAAGTTAAGCATGTCAGGTTTGGTTACGAAGTGATTAGTCAATCCGTGTCAGGTGCAGATCTCTAGAAAGTTAACTCAAGTTATTATTATCTTTATTATCTTCAATGAATTATTTAGTATTCTTCATATTGAAGAATAAACTTGAAACTTGTTCACTTTAGAGCAATGATTATTATTACTTATTGCTTTATGATTTAAACCATCACATAATTATTAGAATTTTTTTGTGTGCTTAATGCTTATGTTATCTTGCTATGCTAATCTATGCAATTGTGTGTTTGTATGTTAGTGGATGTGTCCTATATGTTCATTATTATCTTTGTCTTATCTTCTATGTTTTGAAGCCAAACTTTGAGCATCAGTCATTTGAAAAAGCTTGGCAAGGATCACTCAAATGAAGAGAATCTTTCACTATAATTCTGATTGCATAACAGTATGAGATCTCTATTGGCATGTTGTTCTGGGGCGTAGGTACAATAAGATTCAATACAAGCCACACATATTAGCATGTCATCAGAGAGCATTAATAACTTTTTCTGTCAAATAATTATGACTTCAGTCAGTATCACTTGTGGCTTTACACAAATCCTTATTGACAGCTACATGAGCAAGTTTCCGGACTATCCGGTGGTACAGCTCTTACTTGTTGAAGATCTGATCTGCCATAATGCAATCAGGAAATATCTTCAATAAAGACTCTGCAAGAAGTATATTTTAAGGCTTGGGGAAAACTGGGCCCCTGACCTGATAGAGACTTTTAAGAAGTGTAGAAGGGGGTGGCGCTCCGTCTCATCCGGTAGTGATATTAGACAGGAATTCCCAAACATTTCCATTCCTGGATCCACGAGTATAATCTATCTCAAGACCCACCCTTTATATATATATATATATATATACAGTCCCTGACAAAAGTCTTGTCGCTTGTGTACAAATTGACCTAAAGTGCCGCTGAAATATATTTCTAATCAAGATATTTTTACAAGAAATGGCTCATTTTAATCCCACCAGCTTTTGTGATAATGTTTCAGTGAAAAACTAAACTTTCAAAAAGTATTCTAATATTCACAGCTTGGTTAAGCCCATTCAGTCATTTTTTGCAAAGACATAAGTGTTGTCACCTTGTCATATGAGCTTCCCCTGTGACTAATATTGGATCAATTAGGTCTCAAGTGTGTATAAAAAGAACCCCAGTATGCTAGACCTTCACATCAACTGCAACTAGACCTCTGCAAACATGCCTAAGATTCACACTGAGACTAAAGTTTTGATTATCAAGAGGCTGAAGACCAGATCCACTGCTGATGTGGCAGACACCTTCAATGTGTCTCAGCGTCAAGTACAGAGGGAAAAAAAAAAGATTTGAAGAGACTGGAGACGTTTTTGACAAGCCCAGGTCAGCCAGACCCCGCAAGACAACTGCTCGAGAGGACCGTTTGTTGGCTCGAAAATCCAAGGCCAGCCCATTTTCCACTGCAGCAGAGCTCCACGAGACCTGGTCACCTGAAGTCCCTGTGTCAACCAGAACAGTTTGTCAGATTCTGTCTCGAAATGGCCTCCATGGTCGAATCAGTGCCCAGAAGCCAGCACTAAACAAAATACAATTGAAAAACCGTGTGGCATTTGCCAAGGCCCACAGCCTGCTAAAAGGATGGACGCTGGAAAAGTGGCAGAAGGTGGATTTTTCAGATGAATCTTCTGTTGAATTACACCACAGTCGCCGCAAATATTGCAGGAGACCTACTGAAGCCTGAATGGATCCGAGATTCACCCGGAAAACAGTGAAGTTTGGTGGCGGAAAAATCATGGTCTGGGGTTACATCCAGTATGGGGGTGTGCGAGATCTGCAGGATGGAAGGGAACATCAATAGTCTAAAATACCATGAAATCTTAGCTACCTCTTATTCCCAACCATAAAAGAGGCCAAATTCTGTACCAGGATGGCTCAATCGCATACTTCCATCTCCACATCAAAGTTCCTCAGGCGAAGAAGATCAAGATGCTCCAGGATTGGCCAGCCCAGTCACCAGACATGAACATCATTGAGCATATGTGGGTTAGATGAAAGAGGACGCATGGAAGACGAAACCAAAGAATATTGATGAACTCTGGGAGGCATGCAAGAGTGCTTTCTTAGCTATTCCTGATGACTTCATCAATAAATTGTATGAATCCTTGCCAAACCGCATGGATGCAGTCCTTCAAGCTCATGGAAGTCATACAAGATATTAAATTTGGATCTCACAGCACCACAACTTAATTTGCTGACATATTTTTGTATTTGCAGTAAATTTGTTACATTTCTGTATAGGCGACAAAACTTTTGTCTTGCCAAAATTTGACCTTTCTGTCTTGATTAAATGATAAATATTTCTTCTGTGAAAATTATTTATTTATTGGTTTTGCATTAAACATCTTTTGGGAGGGTTTTAGCTTTTCATATGAGCTATTTTAAACACCAATTGATTAATTAAAAGTCAGGTTAATATCAGGTATTTCTACAAAATAGATAAGCGACAAGACTTTTGTCAGGGACTGTATATATTAGTGTTGTCACGATACCAAAATTATGACTTCGATACGATATCAGACTAAAATATCGATATATCGATACTAAATCGATACCACAGTAAATAAATAAATAAATAAGATAAGATGCTTAATATGACAACAGAACTTGTTATTATTCATTGTTATTTTTTACTAAAAATTCATGTGGCCAGCATGATCCTTAGGGTTGGGCATCGTTTTGATTTGAACAATTATTGATCAATTGATCAATTACTATTAAAATTATCTCACAAATCTTTGCTATCTCAATGTATTTTTTACAACGGGGTAATTGTGTTGCAATAGCTTACACACAGCACAAGAAAGCTTGATTTCGAATGGTAAATTGAATTTAAAAAGACGAGTAAACAGTAATAAAATAAGAACAAATAAACAGATTACAAACAATAGCACAAATAAATGCAATAGAATAGAAGATACAAATTAAACAGACTGCTTTATTTTTTCAGGTAGGTCTAACATTCAGATAAGAAACTGAATTAAACAAATGCATAGTAATTACATTTAAAACAACATTGGATAATGTTCTTTGTAAAAAATTCAATAGTGTACAGATGAAACTATTAAAGTTACACAAGTTGATCAGTCAAGAGCAGCGTGATCGTTTGTCTTTTTGTAGTTTGAATAACAAATGACTGCGGTCCCTTTAAGACTAACAGACGCATGGATCCTGCACACTGTTCCTGTTACTCGTTCTTCCTGAACTGTTTGCGACTATGTTTACGTTAATACTCTTCCAGATGTGCACTGATCATTCTTTGAGTGTATTTGACCAATAATAAGCTGGAAAAGGAAGCAAATGTTTGCACTTGTATCATGTCAGAGGCGGCTTTATTACGGTAGGCTGTGTGTGTGCGCTTCAGATGTGAGCACGAAATCTGCGGGGATTAGTAGAATTAATTTATGTGCAATCCCGCGCGAAATTCAGACCGATCACACACTAACACTAACACACTGTCATGAGGAAAAAGTTCAGCAGAACGCGCGTTCGCCATGCTCAGAGGTTAACCGGGCTGAGTGAGAATATGCCGGTGTGTGTCAGCTCGCTGACGGTCAGAGAGGAGAGCGCACCTGATATCGATACTGTAAAAACGGAGAATCGTATCGTTTCAGATATTCCAGTATCGATATATATCGAAATATCGATATTTTTGACAACACTAGTATATATATATATATATATATATATATATATATATATATATATATATATATATATATATATATAAATATGAGGGGGGTTAGGTAGTCACATGCACGTGAGGGAATGCAAACAACAGCGATGAGTTGAACCATAGACTGTAAAAAAATATGGTGACATGACGTCACTCATAGGATTCTGAAGAGCAGTTTTGAAGCGTAAAGTAAAGACGTGCTGGTCGTTGGCAGCACGCCATCTCGCGTCCCGATAACAGAAAATGGGCAAAGAGGCGGGATGTGGGTGGAGCTGGTGACGCAATGACTAACAGACAGCGGATAAATGGCTATCCACCTGTCACTCAAAGTGGCCACGCCCTTAATTATGCAGAACTTTAAGGCTTTATATAATGTAAACGAATGAGTTATAAAAAATTCACCCCCTCACAGTTCTCATGAAGTGCAAAATTAGCCGTTTAGACCAAAACCACAATTTTTACCAGGCTGTAAATATGTTTTTTTTTTCTGCTGTAAAGTTGGGTGTTTTAACATGGGGGTCAATGATATTCTGCTCCCTTCAGTAGCCTGTCCCCTAGTGGCCAGTCAATGAATTACAGTTTAAGTCACTTCCGTTTTGGCTTCAAGAGAAACGGGAGGAGGTTGCCGCTTGAGTTGAACAGACGACAGAGATGAATGAACAGATCTGAAACAGCCTTTCCTGACATTTGAATTCTCCAGTGTAATGCAATCTCTTGCAGAAATACAGTGCAGTGATTGGAGTGAACACATTTCTTCTTATTAATAATGTCAACTCGCTCTTTTGAAAAAGTTTGTTGGACAATGTAGACAAACATTGCTGGATACTAAGGGGTCAGAAATGGTGACCCAGAAATGCTAATGATGCCACAGCCAGTGTTGGGGTAACACGTTAAAGTAATGTGAGTCACATAAAAAAAAAAAAAAATGTATTGATTGACTCCTCTCCTGTTCCCATGTTGAGAGAAATTAGGAGTAGGGCATTCTGTGCATGGTGTAAACATGTGTATTGTAGAATTTGAGCATGCATATACTCATCTCACTTCCACACAAAAAATCAGTATTCCTCAAAATGAACTAAAACAGCGAAATGCACACTATTAAGCAAACCTGCAATCATTACAATGTTGAATAAAACATCATTCAAATTCTGTCATTAATTACTTACCCTAATGTCGTTCGACACCCGTAAGACCTCTGTTTATCTTCAGAACATAAATGAAGATATTAGTGTTGAAATCTGATGGCTCAGAAAGGCCTTCATTGACACCAATGTCATTTCCTCTCTCAGGACCCATAAAGGCACTAAAGACGTCGTTACAAAGCCCATCTCACTACAGCGGTTCTACAATCATTTAATGAAGCGACGAGAATAGTTTTTGTGTGCAAAAAAAACTAAATAACGACTTATATAGTGGTGGGCCGATTTCTAAAAAAAGTTTTGAATGGTTCTGAATCAGTGTATTGATTCATTATTCAGATCGTGTGTCAAACTGCTGAAATCACATGACTTTGGCGATCCGAATCCTGAATCGATACACTGATTCATAACGGTTCGAATCTTTGTTTTGAAATCGGCCCAACACCATATAAGTCGTTATTTAGTTGTTGTTGTTGTTTGCCCACAAAAACTATTCTCGTCGCTTTATAAAATGTCCTTTTTGGGTGAGCTAACCCTTTAACTAATGTCTTTGCTGTTGACCTTCGATGATCTAATTCATCTAAACTGATAAAAAATTATGTTGGTTGAACATCACATTTGTGTTTCATTGTTTTTAATAAGAGTGTTAAATGATCTTCTCTTGAGTCATTTTACTTTAGCATGGATAGGTCTTTACATTTGCCAAAAATAGAGCTTTCTCATGTTGTTCTTAAAAAACAAGTAACCAAGTCCAGCCCAGGTGAAAAAAGTAAGGCAAAAGTAATGTAAAGAATTACTTTCCATAAAAAGGAATAGAATTAGTTCATTTTTAGGGAGTAACGTACGTAGTATTGTTACCAAGCGGCAACCTCCCACGGTCTTTCTTGAAGCCAACAATGAAGTGACTTAAAGTGCAATTCATCAACTGTCCGCTAGAGACAGGGAGTCAAATCTGTATCTCCCCCATGTTCGAATGTAAACATAAAATATGTATAGTCTGTTGCAAAAAGTGGTTTTGGTCGAGTTAGGTGGGCATGGTTTCAGCAGCCAGGCACCTCAGCTCCACCCACGTCCCGCCTCTTTGTCCATTTTCAGTTATTTGGGAGTGACGTGAGGTGACGCTGCCAAAATGGCAATGGCTGACTTTATGCTTTAAAAATGCTCTTCAGAAACCTACGGGTGACGTCACAGACACTACATCCATATTTTTTACAGTCTACGATTGTAATAAATACATTTTAAAAGTAACTTTTCCCAACACTGGTCACAACTATGAGCACAAGGTTTTTTTTTTTAAATGTAGTGACATTGTCCTGCTGTGGAAACTCAAGAAGCTGTGCGCTGTAATCGGTGGAAGGATCTAAGCGAGGGACTATTTGTTTCTGATGGTTAAAGGAGTCTCATGCGTAAGTCTAGGTGTTGGGCGATGAGGTGTGGGCCGGAGCTGAGTTGGCGTGTTAGCCTGTTTATTGGTGCGATGCGAGTGAGGCTGGAATGAGCAGAGTCATCGCACTTCTGTAACTCGATGCTCAACCGTGATGGCCCACGGCAGCTGAGCAGCAACCATATCAGTGTTTGTATGGTACGCATGTGTATTAGAGTGATACAGAGTGTAAGTCTCTCAGCACCTCTTGCCCTGTATACTGGGCCCCCATAAAGAAACACTAAATCCTTTAACGTGTACGTATGTGTGCGTGCCTTGAACTTGTGCCCATGTTATGTATGCTGTACGCTGGCCTACAAAGGCAAACTTCATTACCACTGAACCTAAATGCATTACAGAACTCATAATCAAGGCTGTTTTTTCTATATTTGTTCTTTACAAATTTTGGCAAAACCTTATAAAAGGTCCCACTAGTTATTGTTTTAACTCAAATTAACAAATTATGAACAAAAATAATTTATTAGTTAATTTCTACATTTACTAATACATTTATTAAAAATCAAAAGTTGTATCTGTTAATGGAGATAACATGAACTTACAATGAACAGTGTGAACTAATGTTAATAAAGAATAATAACTTCTGCAACAAATCTAGCTACAGTAGTGCTAATTTGGCAACTTGTTATTTTAGTGTCTTTGTTACATGTGCTTACTATAATAATGGCAAATGATGCATAATTACATGCAAATTACCTTAAACAAAACCTTATTCCTAATCCTAAACCCTAAGTACATGTAGTTAATATATATATATATATATATATATATATATATATATATATATATATATATATATATATATATATATATATATATATATATATCAGTACTTAAATTTATAATTACACTGTAACAAGGATACTTTAAAATAACAGCTCATTGTTAATGTTAATGTATTAACCAACATGAACTAATATGACCTTGTTGTAAAGTGTTATCTATATTCTTCTTTATAGATCTTTTGCTCTTTAATCTGTTCAAAATATTAGTTTACTTTATATTTTTTGTATGTATTGAATGTATTGTTTTATTGTATTTAAAGAGTTCTTATTGCTATAAGAAAAAAACAACACGTTTTTGTAACTTAATTCAATTAAACTATTGTGATTATGAAAATTGTGTCTATTATAGTTCATGTCAGCTCAGGTCCATTAAATAATGTTAACAAATACTAATTTTTGTTTTAATATGTATAAGTACATCAACTAAGATTAATAAATGCTTTAAAATTATTTTTCTTAAAATCCCCCTGTAGTCAATACTTTTATCCCTTAAATCTTTGATCACCAAAATTACATATTTAAATGTTTTTTTTCCTGTGAAAAAAAAATATATTAATGCCTTAAAATAGTTTGAATGTAACTCACTCTTGCTTTATTTAGTATACGTGGATACATGAATATGCAAATGAGCCCCGCCTACTCTCACTGTCACACCAGCTCGGACTACCTGATCTACACGGTCAACTTTGCTGTAGTAAATTCTGCACAATGAAATACTGGTTTAATTCAGTCACATATGTTTGAAGAGGAAGAGTGAATTATACTTGCTTGTATACAAGTGAGTTTATCAGAATTGTAATGCGTTTTATGTATCACTCATGACACATAACATGTAATTGTGTTGCTAATGTTACACAAACCATGTTCCCGTTCGCCATCTCAGAGTCAGACGGATGCCTTCTGTAAATCAGCATGCTTTGAGACGCTTTTAACAGAACGGCATTGATTGGAGAAAGGCATCTAGTTTGTCATAACATCATAATATACTTTACATACAAAATTCAACCTGATATATTGTTAAATGTTCCTGATTTTTCATAACAACAGAAAAATGTACAGGGATAACCTGGCTTCTCTTGAGACTCCCCTGCTTTAGAGTTGAAATAATGATATGCTAAATCCTGGCCACACGTTGACGTGATTGGTTACAAGGTAGTTTGTGATGTCAGAAACGCCAGCGATTTCACTTTTTTTCACTGCAGTTTTGAGGAGCAAATACTCAGCAATGGTATTGACTTATGAATAATAAATTAATGATATATAAACAGCATTAAACAATTATTTTCAGGGGGTCTTAAAACTATTAAGTATCTATTATTAACAGATGGAACCTTATTATAAAGTGTTATCCAAATGTTAGCTAATTTGGTATAGTGTTTAATAGCACATTAGAAATTGTTTTCAAACAGAACGATACAAAATGGCGGCCTGACACACTTACCCACCTCATCTGTTGTAGTGCATAGCCATTGACTGTCTCTGAACTCATCATGATCTATGGGAGTTGGCAGGGGTGACTGTGTCTGCTAAATTAATAAGTAATATGATGTTCAATCTAGAGTAGTGTTCGGTTCTCTTTGGTACTGTGGGAAAGTGTCTTGCAGTCGCAAGATTTATTTGGCACATTTACTTGGGTTGCCTCATGGTTCAATCTCAAGGATAAGATATGGTCGGTGTGTGGCAGACTGGAGGTTCGGCTGGTCGTGGCTCATATCTTAGAGGGAGTATTAGTCTGCCAAGTGTACATCTTCAAGGTCATATTGTAATTTGGCCTTTCCTGGCAGTCCACTGTCATAACTGACATTTCAAATCTCAGTGGTTTACAGTTATTGTTCTGAGATCCTGTATAGATCATTAAATTATTAATGTGACCTGAAGTGACTCACAGTATAATAATAGCAGAACTCTCTGCCATAGGTTGAACGAGTAACTTTTGTGATATCAATGCAGGGTCTTAACCCTAAGCCTACTGTATCATATTTGATACTCAAATTTCTAAGGCTTCTCTAAAATTGTTCCTGTTGTCTGATTGATAGTTTATCATTTTTTACTAAGTAAAGGCCTTCAACTTTGTCTGGCTATCACCAGAACAAGCTCATTTTAAGACTGAACATTGGTCTGGGGAGTCTGCTCTGTATTTTCTACCGCACAAGAGGCGTGATCAATGAGCGTTAGTGAAGGCCCTGACTGAAACCCCACGGTACGCTGCTGGAAATTAATGTACAGGTTTTCAGACTGAGCTGCAGGTCGAGATCAAATCCCTGATCTACCTTCAACTATTATGCACAGAAATTCAGTTCAGGTTTTTGTTTAGTTTTTTCACTGTGAATTTTATATTTTTTATAAAATGTGAAATGTGAAAATAACTTTTATATTGTTAGTAATCTTTCAAGATGAACATTTACTGGACTGAAGCAACTTTTTTAAGGTTTGCTTTAATTTCAATGAATAATTTTTTAGAAAATTCATGTAAATTTTCATTTTCAAATACATCAGGCTTTTGACAAATGTTTATTTGTTCATCTCTCAATCTTTATTGTATTCCATATGTTTTCCCCATTTAAATGTTCTGACAAATAAAAATACTGAGCTTTGATAATAAAATTGCATACTTCTGCTCATTTTGAGCTTCTGGTGTTTTCATATATTAAATATATCATATATTTTGTCTTTTCCATTGTTTTGTATTGTGGCACAGAAATTTGTTTCCTGTACCATATTTTTAGTTTTTTTGGCCATTTACTGCTTCATGCTAAAATAATGCAAATCTTGTATATTCTTTGTAGGCTTATGACTTTTTGATATCATTGTATTCATGACCACAAGATGTTATTAAGTGCTAAGTTATCAAGTGCTATGCTATATGCTGTGTTGCCAATTAGCAATGTAGCATTTATTGAATTAGCTAGTTAAAGCTAACCAGATTTCCATAATTATGTTGATCATTTTAACTTAAATGTAGGAATTATCTTACCCAAATATTTGAAGTTAAGCGCAATTAAATGTCTGCAAATTCTTAACTTAAATTTGATGTAACCGATTGCCTAAAGTTTTTTGAGCTTTTCCAACGTTTGAGTTTACATTGTTGTTACATAAACCTTAGTGAATTAGGTTACAACAATAACACACAGTTAGAAATACCTCTTAAAAAAAAAAACTGCACATGTTCACTTTTTACAGTGAATAGAGCTGTGTTTACAGCTTAAATTTGTTTCATAATTGATTTAATTTATAACATTAACCATGGTATTTAACTTTTGTAATAATGTGAAGTTGCTTTGAAACAATCTTTATTGTATAAACTGATATATAAATAAATACATTTGCCATGTTTTTTGGTTTGTTTTTTTCTTCTTTTTTTGCATCTCTTGCAATACATTTACAGCAGACAATTGCAAGCCAGTTTTGGAATGGAGAAAGTGAAACTACATAAAATAACTACATATTGTTATTTTAACAATATGAAAGTGAAACTACATGTCCATGGTAACATTCATCATAAATAAAATGTATTTTTCCTGTATCTCTTTCTGGAGCTTGGTGTAGAGATTCCCCGTTGAGGTGGTATCTCTTCGCGATGCCAAGATGGCAAGCGTGCTCCCTCCCACAAGCATTAAAGCGTTCCGCCGATTCACCCCAGAGTCGCTGGCGGAGATCGAAAGGCTCATCCAGGAGAGGAGCGCCAGGGAGGAAGTAGATGGGGTTAAGGAGGAACCACAGGCACTGAGCAGTGATCTGGAGGCGGGAAAGTCCCTGCCCATGATCTATGGTGACCCACCAAAGGATCTCCTCAACACGCCCCTGGAGGATCTAGACCCCTTCTATGAAACACAGAAAGTCAGTCTCACACCTATAAATTTTAAACAAAGTGCCTAGTTTTTAAACCTAAACCTATGCTCATCTGGTGCCCATAAATGTTTTTAATCCTTTGTGTTAACCTCTTTCTCATTTGCAGACGTTTATTGTCATAAGCAAGGGAAACACAATCTACAGGTTCTCCGCAGAACCAGCGCTGCTTTTTATCAGTCCTTTCAGTCTTGTCAGAAGAGGAGCCATCAAAATTCTTATACATTCATATCCTTCTCAAGCCATCAATTTGATAACAATCGTAATTTTTTGTCAATGATTATGATTGATACAGTAATGAGATGTTTGCCATATTTTACCTTGACTGTGCTTCAAATATTTTAGCATGCTCATCATGATCACCATCCTGTCCAACTGTGTGTTCATGACAATGAGTAACCCTCCAGCCTGGAGTAAAACAGTCGAGTAAGAGTTGCCTCGGGTGAACACACACATTTTTAGTGGAAATGACTTGAGTACTAGAAGAAGTCTCAAATAATTTTGGAGAAATTAAAGATTAGACAATATAAAAAAATACTTTAAATATCTGTATGAAATAACATTTTATTTCTGGTTTATATATATAAATAATTTTATAATTAAAAAAAATATATTATATATATATATATATATATATATATATATATATATATATATATATATATATAATTATTTGTATCTTAAATATATTCCATTACGGCCTGTTTTCACAGACAGGGCTTAGATTTAGCCAGGATTAGGCCTTCAGTTAGGGCATTTAAGTAGCCTTGTCTATGAAACTGGGGGTAAATTTACTGGAAAAATGTTTTATACTTGTCATGTTCAACTGATTCAGTTCAGTATTAATGCATGTATGGTATAATTGTGACTCTGAAGCACCTATTTATGATAATATGTTTATTTCTGTGTATTTGTTTGTTATTGTAGGTATGTTTTTACTGGCATATATACTTTTGAAGCAACAATCAAAGTTTTGTCACGGGGCTTCTGCATGGGACCTTTCACATTCCTTCGTGATCCATGGAACTGGCTTGATTTCATGGTGATCAGCATGGCGTGAGTATTTCATAGATATATAACTTCAATACACACACATACAGACACACATATATAGGCCTATATACACCGATCATGCATAACATGACATAGGGTAAGCATATGGATTTGAGAGAGTTGTGACCAAGTTGTGAGCTACAAAAACTCATCTCCAAAACTGCATCTCTTGTGGGCTGTTCCCGGTCTGCAGTGGTCAGTATCTATCAAAAGGGCTCCAAGGAAGGAACAGTGGAGAACCGGCCACAGGGTCATGGGTGGCCAAGGCTCATTGATGCATGTGGGGAGCGAAGGCTGGCCGTGTGGTCCGATCAAACAGACAAGCTTCTGTAGCTCAGATTGCTCAAGAAGTTAATGCTGGTTCTGAAAGAAAGGTGTCAGAATACACAGTGCATCGCAGTTTGTTGCGTCTTGGGCTGCATAGCCGCAGACCAGTCAGGGTGCCCATGCTGACCCCTGACCGTAAAGCACCAACAGTGGGACATGAGCATCAGAACTGGACCATGGATCAAAGGAAGAAGGTGGCCTGGTCTGATGAATCACATTTTCTTTTGCATCATAGATGGCCAAGTGTGTGTACGTCACTTACCTGGGGAACACATGGCACCAGGATGCACTATGGGAATAAGCTAAGCCGACAGAGGCAGTGTGATGCTTTGGGCAATGTTCTGCTGAGAAACCTTGGATACTTTGACACATGCTAACTACCTAAGCATTGTTGCAGACCATTTCCACCCTTTCATGGAAATGATAACCCTTGGTGGCTGTGGCCTCTTTCAGCAGGATAATGCAAGCTGCCACAAAGCAAGAATGGTTTGAGGAGCACAACAATGAGTTTGAGGTGTTGACTTTGCCTCCAAATCCAATGGAGCATCTGTGGGATGTGCTGAGCAAGTCCAATCCATGGAGGCCCCACCTCACAACTTACAGGATTTAAAAGATCTGCTGCTAACATCTTACCACAGATACTAAAGCACATCTTCAGGGGTCTAGTGGAGTCCATGCCTCGACAGCTCAGAGCTGTTTCGCCTGCAAAGGGGGAACCAACACAATATTAGGTTAACATAATCATAATGTTATGCCTGACCGGTGTATAGGTGTATCTAGTTCAGTCATGAAAC
The DNA here is from genome assembly GCF_024679245.1 of Pseudorasbora parva. Taxonomy (NCBI): domain Eukaryota; kingdom Metazoa; phylum Chordata; class Actinopteri; order Cypriniformes; family Gobionidae; genus Pseudorasbora; species Pseudorasbora parva. The sequence continues at coordinate 6,191,293 of NC_090192.1, forward strand.
TTTAGCTGGCACAGGCTGATCGGTCCTTTACATGCAATGTCCAAGCAATCATCATTACACACGCTGATTGGCCTCTGCTGATCCTGCAGCCAGTGAGATTGCTTGCTCAACATTTAAATAGTCTGGTTCAGTGTTTGTTGTAAGCTAGTCCTGCACGCACACACACACACACACATACACACACACACACACACACACGCACACACAAACTGTTATTAAGAAGTTTCTTTGATCTAAATTTTTTGCAATATATCATTTAGACACCTTCTCAGTGACTGTCAGTTAATGCTGCCACTTGGCCACAGTGGTTGACAGATCTAAATATAACATATTTTAAAACCAATCACTCTCCAGTGCCAGGAACAGCTCACCTAAAGAAAGGAAATTGTATCATTCTAAACTGTTGTACTGATTTAAAATGAGACAATTCCTTTCTTTCTTTAAACTAATATTTCTTTATACTGTGCAATACAAAATATGGGTAGCACTTTATTTTACAGTCTTGTTCCACATGTACATACTACACTGAACTGCAACACTTTTGTTTTTGCCCCCATTTTTTATTAGAGAAACACGAAATAGACTTTTTCTATGTACACCTATTTCCCTCAAATATTGTCTAAATCTGTGTTAGTGAGCGCTTCTCTTTTGCCAAGATAATCCATCCACCTCACAGGTGTGGCATATCAAGATTCTGATTAGACAGTATGATTATTGCCTTAGACAGCCTTAGGCTGGCCACAATAAAAGCCTACTACCAAATGTGCAATTTTATCACACAGCACAATGCCACAGATGTCACAAGATTTGAGGAAGGAGCTGTCTACCAGAGCTGTTGTCCGTAAATGTGCATTTCTCTACCATAAGCCATCTCCAAAGACGTTTCAGAGAATTTGGCAGTACAACCAACCGGCCTTACAACCGCAGACTACGTGCAACCACACCAGACCAGGATCTCCATATCCAACATCTTCACCTCCAAGATCACCTGAGACCAGCCACATGGATAGCTGCTGCAACAATCAGTTTGCATAATTAAAGAATCTTTGCATAAACTGTCAAAAACCGTCGCACAAAAGCTCATCTGCATGCTCGTCGTCCTCATTGGGGTCTCAACCTGACTGCAGTTCATCTTCGTAAACCGACTTGAGTGGTCAAATGCTCACATTCCATGGCTTCTGGCACTTTGGAGAGGTGTTCTACTCACAGATGAATCCCGGTTTTTACTGTACAGAGCAGATGGCAGACAGCTTGTATGGCGTTGTGTGGGTGATTGGATCGTCAGCGTTGGGGATCGAGTGGCCCACGGTGGCAGTGGGGTTATGGTATGGGCAGGCGTATGTTATGGACAACGAACGCAAGCGTATTTTATTGATGGCATTTTGAATGCACAGAGATACCAGGACGAGATCCTGAGGCCCATTGTTGTGCCATTCATCCACGACCATCACCTCACGTTGCAGCATGATAATGCACGGCCCAGGGTTGCAAAGATCTGAAGCTGAAAACATCCCAGTTCTTCCATGGCCCAGCATACTCACTGGACATGTCACCCACTGAGCATGTTTGGGATGCTCTGGATCGGCGTATGCAACAGCGTGTTCCAGTTCCTGACCATATCCAGCAACTTCGCACAGCCATTGAAGAGGATATTGAACATCCCACAGTCCACTATCAACAACCTGATCAACTCTATGCGAAGGAGATGTGTTGCACTGCGTGAGGCAAATGGTGGTCACAGCAAATACTGACTGGGTTTTAGATACAGTTTCCCCAATACCGTATAACTACAAATTTTCAGAGGGGCCTTTTATTATGGCATTTTATTTACTTTATTTTAAGGTGAAATAGTTACATTGTATTTAGTCAAATAAGTATTGAGAAATATTCATTAACTACATGTACCTACAATACAGTTACGTTTGGGATTAGGGTTTGGATTAGGGTTAGTTACTTTTAATTATGCTTACTGTTATTACTATAGTATCTACATGTAGCAACATGTAACTATGTCACCTTAAAATAAAGTGTTACCTAATAAATGTACTGAGACTGCAAATGGATGCAAATAATATATAAATATCAGTATTAAAAGTGGGTCATGTTTTCTTTTTTTCAGTGATATTGTAGCTGCTGTTGTCCGTTGTGCCCATTTGACACTGATTTATGGTTTGATTGTTTCCAGGTACATCACAGAGTTTGTAGACCTTGGTAATGTGTCGGCACTGAGGACGTTTCGTGTGCTTCGAGCTCTCAAAACAATCACAGTTATTCCTGGTATGTAATTGTCTGTAATACTACAGTTCTTTAAAAGGCACACATAAATAGAAAAGCACAAAACCACACAAGTTCACAATGTTCTCTATAGTATTTTCTTTAATGTCTTTGGATACACTATTTATTTTTTAATTACTACATTTTGATTACTACATTTATTGATTTAATTTAATGACCTTTGCATTGTATTGTATTTTCCACCCTATGTGTGAAAAGTAGACACTGTACACCAAAAATATAATTATTTTGTTTCAATCTCTCCTTGTACTTTCTGCTCAGGTTTGAAAACCATTGTCGGGGCTTTGATTCAGTCAGTCAAGAAGATGGTAGACGTAATGATTTTGACCATCTTTGCACTGGCTGTATTTGCCCTCATTGGCCTGCAGCTGTTCATGGGAAATCTACGTCATAAGTGCATTCGTTGGCCCATTCCCAACAGCACCGTCTTTGGCGTCTACAACTCCACCATGTTCAATGACACCACCCTCAACGTCACTGATACTTTCGATTTCAAAGCGTACATAGACAATGAAGGTGAAGTCAGGTCAAGGTTATTAAATATTTCCAAATTTTCATCACATAGTTAGTACTACAATTAGTACTAGCTTGTAATTGCAAGAAAATAATAAGTTGTGTTGTGCTGTTTTGTGACATCATTTGTGAAATATTAGTCACAAATATTAATCCTACAATTAAAATGTTAATATATTGTCTGCTACTAACTTTTGGTGCATTTAAGTCCTCCCAGGAAGTGGGTATTTATGAGTTGGGAAGTCGTCTTTCAAGATACTTTTGTCAGAGCAAGGTGGCGCTGTACCTTCTAAATTAACCATAAAAATACAGCAAGGTTTTTAAACTTTACTTCTAGAATATGAAGAACAAAGAATGTGCATCTGGTGTGTTTTGCTATTTAACATTTTTTATTAAATTATGAAGCCACTGTAAACTGTATATATTTTTATATTACAACACTATTATATTTTGTGCAGGGAATTAGCTTATTTTGTTTGTAAATAAAGCCTAATAACGTTACCGCTAAATACCTACAAATATTGTGGTTTTCCACCATGTTTTTCACTGACACGCTCCTAACTCGTAAAGATGGGGGGTTAAAGGAAATCCCAAGCTTCCCACTCGTATTTACGACTTTATGGTGCCATTCATGTGCGTTCAACATGTAAATATGACAATTTGTCTACTATACAATTTGTATACTTGTTTTACTTTGCAGAAAACCAATACTTTATGGAAGGAAGTTTAGATGCTTTAATATGTGGTAACAGCTCTGATTCTGGGTAAGTTTGCTCTTATTCCTATTTATTTTCATTTCCTATTTAAAATGCTTGTAATTTAATATAGGCTGTATATAATATCAAGTGCTTTATTTATTTCTGATAACAAATTGCAATGCCCCATCAAGGCAATACAGATTTATGTATGGAATGATAAAGACGAATGACATGTGTTGTCTGATGTTTTTATAGAAGGTGCCCTGAAGGATACACATGTATGAAGGCTGGGCGAAACCCAAATTATGGCTACACCAGCTATGACAACTTTGGCTGGGCCTTTCTCACCCTCTTCAGAGTCATGACTCAGGACTATTGGGAGAATCTCTTCCAGCTGGTCTGTTATCTAGTTGTTTTTATGTCTGTTCATCTGTTGCAATAGTATAGGTGTATTAAATTCCATCTTGTTTAGACCCTCCGTGCTGCTGGAAAGACCTACATGATCTTCTTTGTGGTGGTCATCTTCCTGGGCTCTTTCTACCTCATCAATCTGATCTTGGCTGTGGTTGCGATGGCATACGATGAGCAGAATGCGGCCACCTTGGCTGAGGCCATTGAGAAAGAAGAGAAGTTTCAAAGATTGCTAGAGCAGCTCAGGAACCAAGAGGTCAGGTGACTACCATATGATTTCATGTTAAAATATGGTTAAATTATTTAAAATGAACAAATTCAGTTGAAAATGTAATGCATATCAAAATGCCAAAACACATTGATTTATACTATACACGTCACACTGTTATGTAGTTTTTATAGTGGTTTATTCATATCACAAATTACAGGTAGGCAGTAAAGCATCTTTGGCCAGCCAGATAACTCAAAGTCGAGGGTCAAACAGGACAGGCTCCCTGCACAGTCTTGACGGTGATGATGCTATAAAGGACTGTAATGGCCGAATAGTGCCTCGCCTCATCGTCAACAGAGTCTCCTCTGACAGAGAGGTGATGCGAAACGTTCAGTATTTTAACTTTATTTTGGTGAATCTGTACTACTTTGAGCTCTGTTAAAACAAGGACTTTTACTCAGTTAAATTTACAATGTGAAACATATACGTTTTACTCTATTACAATTTAATGTAGACTTAAAAGTAAAAAGTACTAGAGCTGATTAATCGGTAACAGATCGATCTCCATTCAAACACCCACGCAATATAATCCCTAAAGGACAGTGATTCGTCTGTGTCTATTAAACCTTTGACAAAATCAAGAGATTCGTTCAAAAATGGTGATTCATCTAAACACTGAAGTATTTATGAGAGACTCATAGAATCAATTATTCAAACTGAGTTCAGATAAATGAAACATTTGAAATAGACTGCAGCAATCATCATTTTATCAGAACCTCTAGTAAATTACAGTATTTTGTTTAGTTGTTCAGAATCGTAAAGAGAATCATGATCGCTGCTGAAACAAAACAAAAATGGTGATTCTCAATTTATCAAGAATCGGGCAGCTCTACAAATCCCTTAAAATGTTTCTGGTTTATTTAACCTTCTGAGCGGTTCAGTCCCACATATGGGATTTGGTATGTGGAGTGACGTGACCAGGGGCGTAGCACCAAATTTTGGGCCCTGGGTTCAAACCATCTTGCTGGGCCCCCGTACCATGTATGTGTATGTATAGAAAATGGACTTCCCTGCCTTGGGCCCTGGTTACTCAGTACCCTTTATCCCCCCAGTCCCACGCCCCTGGACGTGACATAAGTGTCAGATTCAAACTGTGCTTTCACACTTTGGCTGGCGCTGAGCCAGAGATGGATGCGCTCAGCGCTTGTCATATATCACAACTATTCAGTGTTTTCAACCACATAATGTTTATTTTAGCTTTCAGACCTTTAAATACACATAAGTACATTTAGAGTCTGTTTAAATCTATACAAATATAATTTGCCTACATGTTTTATTCATACCAGATACGCATAGTGTAAGTAACTATCAAGTTCCTTAAATAAAGTAACTATATGAATTCACATGCTGTAAATCTGACTGACAGGACTCTCTGAACTGCGGCGCAAACAAATGTGGCAGCGGCCATCTTACTTTATAGATCAACATCTAGATCATTTATAAAGGTTTTTAAACATCAAAACACATGTATTTAAGAATCAGAATATCAAGTAGTTTATGACATGGTAAGCAAGTTTTGTGAGTATTTTGAATAAAAAAGGAAAATCTAAATAAAAGCTATACATCTGTCATACAACGTTATTTTGGCATGACGAGTCACCATGGAAAAAATAAGGAGAGACGTTCTAAGATGAAGGTCGCCTTAAAAAAACCTCACAGCTAGAACATTTTAAACTCTAAAAATAAAGATAGCATTTTACATAGAAAGAACAATGAAAAAATAATTAAATTGAAAATAGTAATTTGTCCATTAAAAATACTAAAATGGAAAAATCTTATTTTAAAATCTTAAGTACGATTAAATATACAATTAAATTTACCGATCACTCAAGTGTCTTTAGATAGATACTTAGACCTTTAATTTGAGTAAAAAAAATTACAGAGTTTATGTACTTCAACTCTACAATTTCCCAGTACTTTTTTTCACCTGAGTCACCCAGCAGTCAAAAGGTTCAATATACTGTATGTTTCATATGATCTTAATGACGTGTTGATGCATTCTATCATGTTCATTGTAATAACTGAATGGTAAAGTCTGTTTTCTAGTCATTTAGAAATTGTAAATTATAAAATATAAGAATTGCTTCACACTAGATATCTTCACACTAGAAAAGATAGTTCAGAATATTTTATTATGTTTTTACATATGTACTGTTTCATTTATCCTCCAGTTATCACAAGAGAAACTCACAAGAGATCCTCCTGAAGAAGATCACAAGTCCATGAGCTCCAAACACAGCATGCAGTACCTGGACCAGCCCAAACTCTCCAAGAGAGCCGCTAGTGCAATCAGTGTGCTCACTGCAACGATGGAGGGTACTAGCTTGAAGAAACTCCTTGAGGGTTTAAGAACTGCAAATGAAAAGGGCGTTCCTTTGGATACCTCATGAAGTAGCTCTATCTCTGAGGATCATGTCTAGAAGCCTGTAGAGTGTCTCTATTTATTGCACTTCTCCAATGTCACGGGACTTTATGTTAAATATCAAGTGGTATCCCAACACATTTCCAAAATTGTTAGTTATTCAAAAGTAAAAAAAAAAAAAGTGCTTAAAAGAAAACATTATATTACCATGAACTGCACAGGCCCAACAAATGAATACATTTATAAACATGAAATTTAAATTCAAGTCATTCTGTAATCATATGGTTGAAACATCAAAGACATGCTAAATACCCACAGGCATTTCTGAAACTTGGGAAGTCCCAGTAGAAGTAATGTAAATGCACTGGACTATGACAGGCCGTTTCAATGGGAATCATTTATAAAATGTTACATAGAAACTGGCCTAGGCTGAATCTGAAATCAGCCCCTAAATCCTTAATAGGGCACTATTTGAGGGAACAGCCATTTGTAGTGGTGTTAAAACCGTAGAACCATAAAACGTTATTGAGCGCACACATTCAATCCCACATTGCACCTCAATAACGTGTACAATTACAGAATTTAAATTTTTGGGTTTCACATCTCCGCCTTGTAATCAGCACCTCATTAATGTCATTGACATATAAAAGAGCACAAGTCAATGTCCAAATCCTTTACTTGAGAACGGCTTTACTAGATTTCCTCTGCCACAAGGAAAAGTGTATAAAAGTCTGCTTAGACCCTGACGTGACTTTGGATTTTAGCGTATGCACACTCTTAAGTTCAAATCTGCATACGCACTTTGTAAAAATGAGGCTCTATGTTCCTCAAATTTAATTTAAAGTGCAATTTTTTAGATTAGTGTGCCATGGTTTGAAAGGAATGATGAAAGTGTCTATTGTCTAGAGCTAGAGACATACTAAGCAAATGTCACATTGTGTGTAGAAGAAAAAACTTGTTCACTTCATCAGAGTGCTGCTAATCTTTAGACTATTTCAGAGCTATGGACTGACGTTAACCAGGCAGAGCTTGTTGCTGTCACTCTCCTGCTGTTCATTCATTGCTCTTAATGCTATTACCACTCACTATAAATGAAAACTGTTTTCAATCTCTCTTTCTCTATCTCTTTGTCTCACCAGAGTTGGAAGATGCTCAGAGGCCTTGCCCCCCAGGCTGGTATAAGTTCGCTGATATTTTCCTTAAATGGGACTGCTGTGCTCCCTGGGTCAACTTTAAGAATTGGGTTCATTTTGTAGTGATGGACCCGTTTGTTGATCTAGGTATCACCATCTGCATTGTGCTCAACACACTTTTCATGGCCATGGAGCACTACCCCATGAGTCCGGATTTCGAACATGTTCTCTCAGTGGGCAACTTGGTTAGTGTTACATCAATACTTCTGGATTACTGTGAGAGCTCTGTTGAAATATTAATCTTGAGGATTTACCTGGTTGAAAAGCTATGCATACTGTATGTCAGATAAAGCATATCAAAGGCATAGTTGTGCTTGGAATGTATGCTGATGTCCCTGCCAGTCATCTTAACTAGCTTGACAGCATTTTTGTAGATAAAAAACACAGAAGCCATCACTAAAAATGCTTAGACTTAAACTCAAATCAATAAGATCAGAAGCACTGTGAACAGAAACTGTAATAGGTTGAATGTGTGTAATATTTCCCTTTCTGGGCTCGTCTGAAAAATCATATATCTTTGCACAGCTCTGCACTTTCTTCAAAGCTTTTGCTCAAATGTTTTCTTATTAGTAAAGTCATTTAAGTGCCGGGACAAAGCAACAGGTAATAAAATGATTATCAAATTATTAACGGGATAAATCAATTACTCACCCTCATGCCATCCCAATTTTATTTGCCTTCTTTTCTTCAGCAGAACACAAAAGATTTTCAATGTCTTTTAAAGTGAAACGAAAACGAAATGTTATGAAACTCAAAATGTGACGTCCTCTCTGCTTCTGCATCACTTCTTGTGCAAGTTTCACAATGTGTTTAAATCAAGCTTCACAACGTGCTGACTTTCCCTCCGTGTTGACAGCTGACCTGAAGCGATTGTTTATAGTTTTAAATATTAATGTTTTCACACACCTATCATTTCATGGCATGAGGTTATATGATATAAGGAGTAAATGATAAGAGAAATGTTATATTTTGATATATTTGTATCTCTTAAAAAATACACTATGTACTTTTTTGTTCAAAATGTATTTATATAATGAGCGAGTACATCAGGAATCCATCGTCCAAACCGTTTTTTGTCTTATCCTGAAAGAATACTGTATGCCTATAATAAGTGTTTATATTCAGACTCTTTTAGACTGGGTGGGACATCAAACCCAGTACCTGTGTAACCCGTCATATACATAGACAGAGAGAATTAGCTCCGGCTAGAATGTTCTTCCACAAGATGCATGTAGTTTTGTTTATTAACCGCTAGAGCACTAAGAGCTACATAATGTACCTTTAAATTTACCATTTATGTTTCCATTGTTATCTAACTGAATATTAAACCTTATTCTTCAAGGTATTTACAGGAATCTTCACAGCTGAAATGGTGTTCAAGCTCATTGCTTTGGACCCCTACTACTACTTCCAGGTGGGCTGGAACATTTTTGACAGCATCATTGTCACACTCAGTCTGGTAGAGTTGGGACTGGCCAATGTTCAGGGATTGTCCGTTCTTAGGTCCTTCCGTTTGGTAAGTCTGAATCTCAACCTCTTGATCCGTTTCATAATTTAAAGGGGGGGGTGAAATGCTGTTTCATGCAAACTGAGCTTTTTACACTGTTAAAGACTTGGATTCCCATCCTAAACATAGTCAAAGTTTCAGAAACTAATGTTGGACGTTTGATGGAGTATTTCTGTGTCAAAAATACTCCTTCCGGTTTCTCAAGTTTCGGAGAGTTTTTTTCGAGTATGGGTCTACTTGACGTTAATAGATCGGAAGGTCCTTGTATGGGCCGTACGGGCTCTTCTCCCGGGAGGGTGCGCGCGCGTCACTAGCGCGAGAGAGGAAATGCACGCCTGTAAACAGTAAACTGCTCTCAGCTGCAGATCCAGTCGTCCGTGAACACTAATGTCGGTTATAGTCCGCGCCGCGCTCCACTTCATTCCTCCACTTTGACATTAAGCGACTTCAACGCTTCAGCACAGCATTCCGGGAAGGCAGCGCTGCATTTGAACCGATTTGAACGCAGAAATGCTTCAGTCGCATCGCAAAGTGGATCTCCACACTCCAAGAAGTGTGTTTTTGACGGAGCCGTCCCAGCGATCTTTATCGGTCCTGCTTTGGAAGCAGCCGGTAAGTAAAACTGCTTCAAATGTCTGTGCTGTGCTTATCGTCGCGTATGTAAACATCAGTAAACGACACGATCGCGTGCTTCGTCATTCAAATGCACTAACGGACTTCATTGCTGTTCTATGTAACTTATAACGTTACACTACTGTGACGTGCAAAACCGTTTTGCTTGCTACTGCTAAGGTTTAGTCGCATACAATAGTCCATAAACAGAACCATGTCATGTTGACAGGCCTCTAAATACAGTACATACCACAGAGACGGACGTCCTGCTGTTGCTGTTTCTATTTCAGCCTCCGAATTAGATTCTGGATCATATCTATTAGCTGAGATAGCGATGGGTTTCTCCATGCTTGAGGACGTCACCGCTTTGCGCATATGTCATTCTTTAGCTCCGCCCACTCGATACGCCTCCAGGCGCTCGGTTTTTTCCGGAAAGACTCGGTACAGCCCATATTTCTTTTACAAATATAATAAAACGAAAGACTTTTCGGAGATATGAAGGATGCAATACTACTCTATAGGTACTCAAGATTGACATGAGATTGACTGAAACTGAGTGTTTAACCCCCCCTTTAATGATACCCTCTGTAACATTTTCAAATTCATTAAATACTTCAACCCCACATAAAAATTGTGTGTGGTTTAACTTTGTATGCAATTGTGTCTCTGTGTGTATGTTTGTGCCCATCTCTGACGGATGTGCTGGAAGTAGCTACGTGTCTTCAAACTCGCTAAATCTTGGCCCACCCTCAGCATGCTGATCAAGATCATCGGCAACTCCGTAGGCGCCCTGGGGAACCTAACGCTCGTCCTGGCCATCATCGTCTTCATCTTCGCCGTGGTGGGCATGCAGCTCTTTGGCAAGAGCTACAAGGAATGTGTTTGTAAGATCTCTGAGGACTGCGTGCTGCCACGCTGGCACATGAACGACTTCTTCCACTCTTTCCTCATCGTCTTTCGGATCTTGTGTGGGGAGTGGATCGAGACCATGTGGGACTGCATGGAGGTGGCGGGAGCAAGCATGTGTTTGATAGTCTTCATGATGGTCATGGTCATTGGAAACCTTGTGGTAAGTGAAGCGGAGAATGTACAAACATAATAAGAATCAATTCTGGTAGAAATGCACTGAGCTTTGATGATTTGGTGAATCATTTTGAAGTTTTCTGCAAAAAGACAGCAGTGCATCTCTGACATTGCATGTGCAGGAATGTCTAAAGCTTTCAGTCCATCACTCTTATGTTATGATTTTCTTTTGCACTCAGAGGAAACAATATTATTAGGGCCCAAGCACAGAAGGTGCGTTGGCACCTATTGTATCCATTGCCGTTCTTATTATTCTTCTGTTTTTTTTTCTTCTGCTCTTGAGTCTATGGCCGCCCATATAACGGCTTGTGGAAGAGTTATGACATTTTGCACACACATAGAGGACCATCTGAAATTTTGGAGCAGATTGGGAGTATCTAACTCAATCCGTCTAATGCAACCAACTGTCCAAAGTTGCACGTTTGCGCTAATAACTTTTGAACCGTAAGTTCAAAACAAAAACAAAAAATTCCTCTGATTCCTTGGCTTAAGACGGCAACATTTTCCCTGCAAATTTTTTTTTTTTTCAAACTCCTCCTAGATGGTTGCTTCACTTTTCATGAAAATCAAATCAGATCATCTTCAGAGCATGCTGGCAAAAAGTTCTCAAAAGCTTTTTGATTAACCCAACCATTCTCGAATAATGAGCGAACAAATTTGAAGAAGAGCATGCCAAATAGGATGCAAGGCTATAGGTGCATCTCAATCAGCTCCCTAGTTCAGTAGTCAGGGCACTGACCAGGGAGTCAGCCCATTGACTTATGTCCTAATCAGTGTCCTGACTACTGAACCAGGGAGCTGATTGAGACACACTCTATATCTCCGCAACGCTTTACCGTATTGGTACATGTCATCACAAGCATGACTTGAGGCTACATGTCACTACATGCCAACCACACGCCTACATGCCAACAGCGCCACCTACTGGTCCGGAGATTGCAAAATGGCTATCGTTGCTAATTACTTTCAATACTTATTAGATTCAGGGCAGCATAGATGGGATGAATTATATGCAATTTTACTATATCAGCCATTTTGCATTTTGTAGAAAAAATGCTGTATTTTTTTAAAACGGATAAGCATCAGTCATCAGTCAAGAGTCATCAGCACAATGCACTGAAGAAGCCTGAGAAGTTTTGAGACAGTGCCACCTAGTGGTGAAATCAAATATTCATACATTTTTGATATGGTTGACATATTTTCATGGGAGTCATCTCCTTAGATTCCTCAATCCTTGCCAAATAAAAATTAGTTTTTGTTGACTTAACATTAAAAATGTCAAATGCCAAAATTTCGACAGTAAGTGGCAAAAACTGCAATCAAAGTCATACATGGGTCATTTTTTATGTACTCATGCATATACATGTCTAACTCCTAAACAAAATGAGATATTTCCACCAAATTAAAAAGAGGACACATAAAAAAGTGGTGGGATTGCGCCTGTTGGTGGTGCTATAACTGAACAAAATATTAAATTGCCACTGACAAGCCAGACCCACATCAAGATGTTTGGTCTGGAAACTCACCATAGACAGGGCTCAATCCGAGGGGCGGGATAAACGGTTGTCTTTCAAACTCCCTCTGCACGCGATAGGATAGCGCTACACCAACCAGAGCAACGAAGGTGAAACAGAGCTTGTTGACAGATTAAACATTCACCGTATCCGGTCGGCAAAACTCCGAACACATCTTCCCTTTTTAAGAATGACTTCAGTGCCGTTCTTTGTTCTTTTCTCAGAGAAAAGCTTAACTCCAAGTCTTCCAGTGTCGCGGTCAAAGCTGATTCGAAAGACCGCCGCCGTTCGCCAGTTTCTGTGTTTACTAGAAGCACCCAAACGCAACTTGGCCGTCATCATTATGGCCCCGCCCGCCGACGTCCAGATTGTGAGGAATACAGCTCAGAAGGGTATTGAGAGTTCCTAGACGACACTTGCGGGCAGATTAAATTTGCTGCCGCTAGGGTGCGTCTAGATTTCTAGGCTAACTAATTACAATAAAGTATATAAAATAAAATGGTATACTTTACTTTTCGCTTGCTGCTTTGTGCTTGGCCCCTTAATGGCTGCTTGCAGCTATATTTATTATTATTATAATTATGACATCTGCTGCCACTGCTAAGCTGTTAATCTGTATAACTGTTAGCCTGAAGCTGTCCTGATCTGAAGCTTTAGTGCAGCAACCAAGCCAAACCCAAAGGATTTTCAGCACAGCTGATGGCAGGCCAGCTGTTGTTGACATTCAGGTAGCACATGAGTTAGCATCTGATTCCTCTGTGTAACCAGGTGTTAATTAGTCATAACATTTAAACTTTGGGCAGCCTATAATGTACAACCATTTGTTGAATTTCAATGGGAAAAATTATTGAGGTGTTCTTTGCCAGCAATAAAGAATATTGAAATGAGAAATAAATTATTAAACATTATAATACATAAATCAAGGTTAAAGCAAGGTTATTATAAAGATTTAGTATTTCAGTGTATTGTATCACAACACTGTAGCCTGGTTAAAACCAAGTTATGGTCTGGCAAAGCTTCATAGACCAATCATTTCCAAAGGGGCGTCACCAATGGAGATATAGCTGTAAATCATAAACAGGCATCTGTATCGTTTAGATTTTTTTAATAGTAATAAATAAACATTAATTTCGTTCAGTTAGAGAACAGACGCCATGAACTGAGCACAGACCAGCGGCAGGAGTCAGATTTCATTTATCGCAAGTGAGAAGCTGACACATGGCGGATGATTCAGTTTTAATGATAAATGTAAAAGCGCCCATTTAAACGAGCTTGTCATTGTACTGTTCTGTTATGTTTTTCATGGTAAATGGTAAATGGACTGCATTCAAATAGCGCTTTTAACAGACCCTATGGCCATCCAAAGTGCTTTACATATTGCCTCACATTCACCCATTCATACACCAACGGCGATGTCAGCCATGCATGGCCATGCATCCAGCTCGTCGGGGTTGGGTTAGGTGTCTTGCTCACGGACACCACGACACTTGGTCAGGTGGAACCGGAGATCGAACCACCAACCTTCCGGTTTGTAGCCAACCTACATGAACCACTGAGCCCCTTACGCCCCAGTGGCAGTGGGGTGGCACTTCCCCTTTTCATTAAGCATTGATAGCATTGATGTTAATATTAAACACACCATTCAATCAGTTTACTCCCAAATTGATACTCATTCTAAAGTGAAAGTATAATCCGTGCGGCTGCATCCTGGCCAAATCACAGAGATGTCGATTCGCACGGGACTACTAGTAGGGAATTTTTACTTTACAAATTACAGACATGGCCGATTCGCACGGGATTACGATCACAGACATTCTCTGCAATTATTACAAATCACCAGAGGTCCCTAGATAATACTAGTCCCATGCGAATAGGGCTTTAGTTTAACAGTGCATGCAGCAAGGACTTTTTAAGTTAAAGGTAATGTGTTTTAATGGGTCAAATGTTCTTTAGCAGTTTCTTGAAAATGGCTCAAGACGCCGCTGCTCGGGTGGAATTAGGCAGGTCTGCTTTGAATCAATGTATGTTTGTAAAACTCTGTACAAAGAAATTTAACTTGGCTTGACTTTTTAAGTGAAAACTAGCCTGCATACTTTGTGTTGTTACAGAACAAGGAGATGCAGATGAGCTGCTAGCAGCTGTGCACATAATTACCATATTGGAGCTGCTGACTGAATACACTTCCTCTTAGGTTATACATAGAGAAAAGGAAATGGCCTGTCTTAGTGAGCTAACAAAAGCATCATTACTCAACGTGGTCCATGGCTAACATACATTTCACACACACATTTGCACACACACTCCTCAAGTGGTTACCCTCTCTTGCACTTGTCTTCTGGACAAACAGGCTTTGCAAGCCACAGCTGCATGTTTAGTGCTGCCTTCTATTTACATCGTATGACCGGAGCCAGCAAACAACGGTTTTGATCTTTGCTGTGTGCCAAGACCCAGCTCAAGTGAATGGCTTGGCACACAAGAAACAAACACGGACAGCTGAGAAACACAGGGATAGGAGCTAAAGATCAACGTGGGAGTTTCCCACCTATACTCTGTTCTAGTGATTGATGGGCCATGACCCAAAAGGAGGTCACAAGTCTGTTCTGATTGGAAAACAATGCTAATGGTGACATTCACTCCAGTCTTCCGTGTCACATGATCCTTCAGAAATAATTTTTAATGTGCAAATTCATAAGTCAACACCATTGCTGAGTGTTTTCTCCTTATAACTGCAGTCTCTAAAACGTGGTTTGTTATGTCACAAACTACCAAACTAACCAATCACAGGCTTAAGCATATCATTACTAAGCATATCATCACTATGCTGCAAAGCAGGAACGTCTCAAAAGAAGCCAGGTTATTCCGGTGTATTTTTCTGTTTATATGAAAAATTGGGCTCATTTATCAAATAGCGGGTGAATGATGCATATTACAATGTTATGATGAATTGTGACATTCTAAGATGTTCAAAGCATTTCTAAGGATGCTGATTTTTGGCAGACTGAGATGATGAACGGGAACATGGTTTGTGTAACATTAGTAACACATTATTAACTGTTTGATAACGTAGTCAAGGAAAAGGTTAATCATATAAAGGACCATTATGTGTCCAACGTTCTAGAGAGCGATACATCAAACGCCTACGTTCTAATACATTGACTTGTAGGACGAGCCTTTATGAGTGAGTGTAGGCGGGGCTTATTCACATATTCACTGATTATGGATATGCGTACATGAAGTAAGAGTGTAGAGTTATTATGCTGCATTATTACAAGGTGAAACCACATAACTGAAGCAATTACGACATGATGTGACCTTTACATTTACAGGATTTTTTTTGTCATTTTGGTGATCAAAGATACATTTTAAGAGAGATAATTATTTACTAGAGGTGGACTTTAGTTCTTGCTGAGTAACATTAATGCTTTCTAAAAATATTTAATTAACCCATAACTTTTTTAATTTAATCACAAATTCATTAGGTGTATCAACTCAAGGAAGGTCTTTTGTTGTTGGCATCAAAGAATGTGCGTCAAACTCCATATTTTGGAAAAAAAGTATTTAGATGCCAACATGAAAACACAGAGGAACATAACCTAATCCTAAATATAAAATCTCAGTTAAAATTGTGAAACATATTTATTTATTTTATTTATTTATTTTTTACATTTGTATGTTAAAAGCAAAACCAGAGGATCTTGAAGCAAAATCGTCAGAATACTCCACAAGAAAGTCATATAGAGCATTGAGCACGGGCATGAGTTGCATCTGCACTCTAAGTTTAGTGGGCTGGATGAAAAAAGTATGCTAGAGGAGTGTAACACGGGAAACCAAATATCCGTGGCCTCATTTGGCATGTAACTCTGATGTGCAATGTGAAAATCACAGCACCTGCTTCTGCTGGTGTGTTTCTCGAGAAGCTTGATGTATTTCATACATTAGACTGATATGTTGTCAAATGGTCAGGGCATTTTGCACTAGGATGTAGCTGAGTGCCAAATAATGTGTTCTCTGGGGTATTAATATAGTATCATGACACTGTTATGATTAATATAGTATTAAGTAACTTGACTAAGGAGGATTAATTGTTCATGATGTATTCTTGTTTTGGTGCTTTAAATACACCAACATACCTTAAGAAATGAAGTGTCAAAAATATTTTAAGTACTGAATCGGTGGAAAATATACCATACTGTGAGTTGAAATGATATGTCTTAATCCTTACAGCTTTTTCTTGGAATTATTTATCTTCATGGTTTATCCTGGTTTTGATGCTTTTCCTATTTTCTACTCTGTAGATTTTTAAAAAGTGTCTCAACAACTATTGTAGATTTGTTGATCATAGATGAACCAATAACACTCTGCCTTTTTCTATCTGCCTTATTTTTTGCACTTATATTTTATTTATATTTCTTAGCCTGTGTAAATGAGGCCAGCCATGGCTGCTGTAACTATGTGGTAGTGTGCTTGGATCCTAAAGATAGCATCCCTGCCTCAGGCTTCCAGACAACATCATATTTAATGAATCTTTATTACAACAGAGCCTAACTAAACCTGATAAACCTGACTTTATTACTTTGAAACCAATTATTTGTGAGACTAGATTATAACTGAAGCTACGTTCAGACTGCAGGTAAATGCGGCTCAAATCAGATCGTGTGATTCAGTGATGTTTTTGTCATGACAGTGTGAACAGCACAAACCACATGGAATGTGATCTTTTCGATTCTGATTTGTGCCACCTCTATATGTGGTCCTCAATCAGATAAAGGTTAGATGTTTTGCATTGCAACCGCAGTCTGAACAGTCACATCAGAATTAATGTGACTTGCGTCACTCTAGATCACAATTTGTCACAATTCTGCACTCAGACAGTTGCGAAAGATATTCAGTGAAGGGCAGTGATGTGTCAAAGCTCACAAGTACTACAGTGACAGCTCAATATACAAGCAAAACATCACAAATGTTTAAAAACTCTGCTCTCTTTTTCGCATCCTCGTCTTTGTTTTTTTATATTGCCTGGCTGCGCATAAATTCACTGTCTTCAACGGCAGATCACATAATAAATAAACGAGTAATTGCTTACTCAGTCCAGGACCATGATCTGTTCACACTGGAATCTGATTTTTGCCACATTTAAAACAACAATATGGATCTGAGTGATACATCGGAATTGAGCATTTAAAAGATAGTTCACCCAAAAATTGCATAATTTACTCCCCCTCAAGCCATCCTAGGTGTATATGACTTTCTTCTTTCAGACAAATACAATCAGAGTTATATTAAAAAATATCCTGGCTCTTCCAAGCTTTATAATGGCAGTGAATGGTTGATTTTGAAGCTTAAAAAAATGGCATCCATCCATCATAAAAGTAATCCAAGGTAGGGATGGCGAAAACGAAACATTTTCTTGACCGACCACTGAGCCTCATTAGCCGGTTGAAACCGGTTAACCGATTAGTTTAAAGTATGCTGCGCTATTTGAAATAACAGCCGCGAGCCGCGCCTGCAATTTCGCGACTCTGTCGCATCTGTCTGCCGCTCTGCCTCCCGCTCTCACACACACACTGTCCCGGCGCTGCCGCCTCCCTTCCACTCACGTCCCTTTTTTAAAATCCCATACAGCACGAAACACGAGTCCTGCAAACGCGCCGCCGAGGAGCTTGTTGGTAATCGGAGGACAAATGGCTCCATAGTTTCGAAATGGTTAGGGTACAAGGTGATCGCGTTGAAAATAAAGGCATTTGTCTAGCGTTATAAGCTCATTTGTAACATTGCCGCGGCTCATTTAAGAAAATGACAGCTCCGAAGAGACGCCGCTTTAGTTTGAGGTAGTGCTAACAATAATAAAGAAAGATGATGATCAACACCTTATGTGTTACCACTGAAATGTAGATGTAATATATTTCCAGATGTAAGCCCATCTTATGCGGAATGACGCTTCATACTGTCGTCTGCCCTGGCTCTAACCTCGAGTGTTTTAGCCTGTTTAGTTTTTGCAAACCTTGTGAGCACGCAAACCCAAACGCTGTGACCTCGCGCCAAATGTTTTTATTGGTTTATTAAGTACAAACCGGCGAGTTATGAAAAATTGAGTGTGAGGGATTTGTTCACTTCACACAAAAAGATTTTGGAATGAGATGGCTAACTGTAGTAGCGTTAAGTCCACTGTCTATAATTTAGAGATCACTTTTTTTTTTAACCGACAACTTTGATCGGTTAACGTTGATCGGTCAACCATCGGTCAAACGGTCATCAGTTAACATCTCTAATCCAAGGTTTATAATGGCCTTCTGAAGCGAAGTGAAGTAATTTACACTTCTAAATAATGACCGGCTTTTTTGCTCTATCTTCTGTGCTTCCGCATTTGTATATCATTATTCATCAGAGGTCTCTCTTTCCCCCACACAAGACTAGCAGCCGGCCGAAACCAGAAGCTTCAGAAGGCCTCGGTAATCACCCTGGAGCCGTATGAATTATGTTTATGATGGATAGATATGCTTTTTTGGCGTTAAGAATCTGAGGTATTCACTCGTGTGTGACCTCCATGATCTTGGCATTGTTAGTGCCAAACTCTACTAACTAGCTACATGAACATCATATATATCCATGCTCATTCTTACCTGTACTTCTCAGGTGCTGAATCTGTTCCTGGCCCTGCTTCTCAGCTCCTTCAGTGGGGATAATCTATCTGCAGGCGATGACGACGGTGAGATGAACAACCTTCAGATCGCCATTGGTCGCATCACCAGGGGTGTAGATTGGCTCAAAGCCTTCGTCGCCAGTATGGTGCAGCAGATTCTAGGAAAGAATCCTCCCGACAATAATGAGGGAGGAGGGGAAGGACAAATAGAACTATACGCTTTAAACCACCTGGATGAGGGAAAAACGGCAGATAGCTTGAGCAACTGTTTGTCTCCAACACTGACTGTGCCTATTGCTCGTTTTGAGTCCGATGTTGAAGTGGAAGAGGACTCGGACGAATCTTCTGATGAAGAGGACAGAAAGGTAAGGAGTCAGATCTTAGCAATCAACTCTACCTCTCTCCTTCCATCAATATATAGAATAGTGTACACTGTGGTGTACCATTACTTTTTAAAAATAGCTTGCTCCAGTGCAAACCCTCTTTTGCCATTAAAAAACTACTGTCAGGATTTACTAAAGACACGCAGTGAAGAATTAGTGTTGAAAATGTGTGGACAGGGTTATTTTTGCGGCTGACCTTATTGCATATGCATTTGTAGGAGTTTCCCTTATGGATGCAACATTTATAGGAGAAGAGTATTTAAATGGTGATTTACTAAGGTTTGGATTTGTCAATTTACTGTTTGCCCCTTAATTTACCACCCCACAAAAGCATGTCTTAATCCATATGCTAACTGGTAGTTTGCGTTGGTCATTATGGAAATGATCCGGCTGTGTCTGTGTTCGTTAATTTGCGTGTTGTAGCTCACGCTCAGAACTTTCCTCTCCCATCAGCACTTTTTTGGAATTGCGCTCTCATATTAATTTGCCCTGTTTAGTAAATCTAATCCTTGAAATTAAACTTAAATTATTACAAGTTTACTTGGCATAAAAAGTATTGAGTTTTAAAGACATCAAATGTCTGTATCGTCCCCATAAAATGGTAATTTTGGTCCGTCCTACCCCAGTGGTAAATAAAAAGGTAATGTGACAGTCACATACTGTTTAGTTTTTATTGTCTCGTTCTCTTTAGCTTGGAGTCATGTGCTGTGTCCAATTTGCATACTATCCATCCTAAATAGTATTCTAAATTAGAATTAGTGGGTCTCAAATCGTAGTATGTTGAAATGAGTATTCCAATAAGACCGGTTAGATTCTTAAGTGCAGATCTATTGTGTTGACAAATTGGGAAGAAATTGTAAGAAATTACATTCAAAGGGTTTTTATTATGCACTTATGTGTTTTCATACGCATTATATAGTAAGCTATGTGTAAATATTTGTAAATAATCATTAACTGACAGTTTGGGGAGACACAATTTAGAGGGATGTGAAATTGATTTGAAGGAGCAATTTCCATGTTGTGTTAAAAAAAAACTACAAACATGGCGGATGTACGAGTCTAACGATTGAGAGATTTAGAGAAGGGGGTTTGAGTGATTAATTATCAGTCTCTAACCTGACAAAAGATATTTAGTCAATGGTATCCACATTATATTTTATATGCAACACCATTGCAAACTCAATCAACCATGCTAGCATATTTATTTTAAAAGAATTTATTAAACATATACATTTTTTAATTTATGAGAAATTTACGCAACTAAGTCTAACCTGGTAGGCCACGTAAAATCACAGAGCAGGTTCAGCGCATACTGAGGTACACAGTGTGCAGAAGCTGCCAACTTTCAAGTTTGCAGAGTCAATAGCTACAGACCTCCAAACTTTGTGTGGCCTTCAGATTAGCTCAAGACCAGTGCATAGAGGACTTTCCTTGGCCGGAGATTTTCCATGGCCGAGCAGCTGCATCCAAGCCTTACATCGCCAAGTGCAATGCGAAGCATCGGATGTAGTGGAGTAAAGCATGACGGCACTGAACTCTAGAGCAGTGGCGACCTGTTCTCTGGAGTGACGAAACACGCTTCTCTGTTTGGCAGTCCGGTGGACGAATCTGGGTTTGGCGGTTACCAGGAGAACGGTAGTCTGACTGCATCGCTGGAACGCCAGTCTTTCGTGAACACGCGGATGAAAATTAGCGGAAGTTAGATATTACAGTATGTAAAATCTTAAATATGGATATTTTTCATACACAAATGCGCCAATTTGCTTCTGAAGGCCTTTATTAACCCCCTGGAGCCGTGTGGAGCAGTTATATGATGGATAGATGAACTTTTGTGGACTTCGAAAAATAAACAACAAGTCAATGCCATTATAAAGCTTGAAAGGACTTTTTTTAAATAACTCAGAATACATTCATATGAAAGAAGAATGTCATATACACCTAGGATGACTTGAGGGTGAGTAAATCATGGGCTTTTTTGGGTGAACTAACCCTTTAAGGCTTCAGCATACCGAGACATTTTAGACAATTTCATGCTCCCAACTTTGTGGGAACAGTTTGGCCATGGACCCTTCCTATTCCAACATGACTGCACTTCAGTAAACAAAGCGTTGGTCCATAAACACATGGATGAACGAGTTTGGTGGACTGGCCTCGGCCCAATAGAACACCGTGGGGATGAAATAGAGCGGAGACTGCGAGCCAGGGCCTTCTCACCCAACATCAGTGCCTGACCTTACAAATGTGCTTCTTGAAGAATGGCCAAAAATTCCCATAAACACACTCTTAAACTTTACGGAAAGCCTTCCCAGAAGAGTTGAAGCTGTTCGAGCTGCAAAGCGTGGGCCAACTCCATATTAAACCCCAAGGATTAAAAATGGAATATCTTTAAAGTTAATGTGCATGTGACGGCAGGCGTCCCAAAACCTTTGGCAATATAGTGCATTTTTATTTACTTACCGTAATTTAATGAATATTGTTAGAATTAATGCATTAAATCACATCTCATATTTTGCAGTGTTCCCATTCGATCTCTTTTCTTTACGTCTTTTCCTGCACAGGTCGCTCTTAAAGATGACGACTCATCGGTTTGTAGCACAGTGGACTACCGGCCTCCAGAACCTGAGCCTGAGCCCGAAGAGGAAGAAGAACCGGAGCCTGAAGAGCCAGAGTCTTGTTTCACAGAGGGTGAGCATGCATGTTTCTACATCTTACCAGTACTCAAAATGAATATTAATGTTCAAGGCACCACTTCAAGACTGCAGGTTCTTCAAGGTCATGATGTTTTTCTCTTTTTACCTAGGTTGTGTTAAGCGATTTGCATGTTTGGGTGTAGACACCACGGAAGGATGGGGGAAAAGGTGGTGGAACCTCCGAAAAACATGCTTCACCATCGTTGAGCATGACTACTTTGAGACCTTCATCATCTTTATGATCCTCCTTAGCAGTGGAGCGCTGGTATGTCTGTCAATACTTAGCCAATGCTTGTCTCTGCACTACAGTTATGTTATTACATATATTACATCTATGCAATATTAAATCATTCCTTGTTACTTTTATGGCAATACAATAAATCCACGAATGCTTCTTTGATGCATCTGTTTTTTTATTCTGTCAGGCTTTTGAGGATATCAACATTGAGCGCCGCAGAGTGATCAAGATCATTTTGGAGTTTGCCGATAAAGTCTTTACATACATTTTCATAGTGGAGATGTTGCTGAAGTGGGTGGCATACGGTTTCAAGACCTACTTCACCAATGCATGGTGCTGGCTGGATTTCCTAATTGTGGATGTGAGTTTACCTGCAAAATTTTCATCGTAACCCTCATCAGCAAATACTTGTTGGATGCCAAAGTTTGTGTGTACTTATTTGCTCAACTGTTATTTTTTTTAAGGTTTCTCTGGTCAGTTTAACAGCCAATTTGATGGGCTATTCCGAGCTGGGAGCGATCAAATCTCTCAGAACACTCAGGGCTCTTCGACCCCTTCGAGCTCTATCAAGATTTGAAGGAATGAGGGTAAAGAATTACTCTTTCTTCTTTTATGTGTACTTTTGTGTGATTCTTCTATTCCAGAATAAAGATTTGAAGTTGACCTTGATTATCCTTTAAGTGGATTTTGATACAATACTGTATGTGATGGTGTTGTTTTAAGGGCACAATTGTAAACTTATTAAAAAGTCCCACAATGCACTATGAAAACCAGGGAGCATCTATACGTCATTCACGTACTAATACACTATTCTATGATGTTTTTAAGGATATATAGTGTGAGTATCACATTCATACTGAAAATGCCAAAAAGAAACTGCACTTGTTAACAGGTCTTAAAGTAACAGCAGCCTAATATTCCTGCTGCTGTCTGTCATTAAAAGGTTAGTTCACCCAAAAATGAAAATTCTGTCAATAATTACTTACCCTAATGTCATTAGACATCCGCAAGACCTCCGTTCATCTTTGGAACATAAATTAAGTTATTTTTATAATCCGATGGCTCAGAAAGGCCTTTATTGACACCAATGTCATTTCCTCTCTCAGACCCATAAAGGCATTAAAGACGTCGTTACAAAGCCCATCTCACTACAGCGGCTCTACAATCATTTTATGAAGCCACGAGAATAGTTTTGTGTGCAAAAAAAAACTGAATAACTACTTTTGTAGTGATGGGCTGATTTCAAAACAAAGATTCAAACTGTTATGAATCAGTGTATCGATTCATGATTCGGATCGCCAAAGTCACATGATTTCAGCAGTTTGGCGGTTTGACACATAGATATACATAATAAAGGCTAGATGTCTCGTGCGCGCTGTTGGCCAATGGAGGTCGCCGTCCGCAACTGCCGGCCATCTTGTCACAGGCAGCTCGCTCACTCGTAACAGTGTGTTTTAATGGTGCATGTCCTTTTAAATAACCATAACTTGCTAAATTTTTAACTGATTTTCAAACTGTTTAGTTTAGGGTAAACGTCAGAGATGTAGTTAAGACACTACATACTTATGAATAATTATAACCATAGACTTCAATATGAGAGTAACATTGAACAGAACAGATAGGTGCAATGAATATACACACAAGGTATTTATGTTAAATCAATAAATAGGCTACTAAAACTGTGTACCGAATGGCAACATGAGAAATATTATATATATATATATATATATATATATATATATATATATATATATATATATATATATATATATATATATATATATATATATATAGGTATATATATATATATATATATATATAGGTATATATATATATATATATATATATATATATATAGGTATTTATATATATATATATATATATATATATATATATATATATATATATATATATATATATACACTTTACAATAAGAATATCACTATTATAATAAAAAAAAAAAAAATTTCAAACTAAGTTTATTTTAACTTCAAAAACGCAATTTACTAGGATTTCCCCCCCTACATTGCACTGTGTCACCTTCAGAGATCACTTTTCCCACCTAATTTTGCCTACCATTAAATGCCTTACCTCTTTAAAAATCTGAGACCCTGTAGTTTCTTAGGAAACAAGCAGAATAATTATGTCAAGTACTGGCACGCTAGAATATAGAATAGAGTTATAGCGGCTAGAATATAGTTTTTTGTACAAAAGCTGCACGATTAAGTTGTTTATCGAAACGAAAAGCTGCAATTTCAACGTGTTAAAGCATCCAGATTTGTAGCCATATTAAGAACGTTTGTAAGAAACCAAACCATTTGTAAATCCGTCAAGATTTCAGCAAGATAAGAGTATTTATGTTCGTACAGATCACTCATCTTACATCAGGTTCCACAGAGCCCGACAGAAAGCTTGCCTGTGACAAGAGGGCCTCCGGCGATGACGATGGTGACTCCGCCGTAAGACATCTAGCCCTTATTATGGATATCTATGGTTTGACACACGATCCGAATCATGAATCGATACGCTTATTTATAATAATGTTTTTTTATTAACAGCACTAAATAACAAGAAAATTGTCAGAAAATCAGTTCTGCTGTTGTCCATAAAGACCAGTAGTGGCGTTGTACAAAGTACAAAATGTCACCATCAGTGTCCCAATGTAAAGTGAGCCGGAGTCCTTATCGTCCTCACCAGCACCCAATCTCATGTACATTCATGACGTAGGGAGCTAGTTAATTAAATGTTTGGTGTGATGGTAATGAAAGCAGTAATGGAAACAGTGATTCTCTGTTCTAAAAAAATCCACATAAATACCAGATTAATGGAAATGTGATTCTTTTAAAAGTGTTCAAGAAATTTTTTTTTCTGATTTTGAGACTTTTAAGTTGAAAAATAAAAAATACAGAAACCCTGCCATACTGTATTTACGGTTTCAGCACTTTTAAAGATTAGGAAAAGCTAGTTAAAGCAATAAGAGTTTTAAAAATTTCAAAGCTAAACATTTTTTTATTATAATCATCATTATTATAATCATCATAATTGAATTGTTAACACTGAAGTTGTTCTTAAAGTACATATTTATATAAATGTTGATTACTCATTTGTCTTTGAGACATGATTGTGTTCATTCTCCATACAGGTGGTGGTGAACGCACTGGTTGGTGCAATTCCCTCCATCTTTAATGTGCTCCTGGTGTGTCTGATATTCTGGCTCATCTTTAGCATTATGGGAGTCAATCTGTTTGCCGGAAAGTTCTACCACTGCATCAACACCACCTCAGAGGAACGCTTCCCCATGGATGTGGTCAACAACAAGAGTGACTGCTTGGCACTGGCCAATGAATCGCGCTGGGTCAATGTCAAGGTCAACTATGACAACGTGGGTCTTGGCTACCTCTCTCTACTGCAAATAGTAAGTTTTCCCATGACTTGCAAAGTTAAGTGTATTATTACATATGGTGCATATACAGCCATAAGCTTGTATCATCAGAATTCAAATTTTGCTTGATCTTTTGCGGGGGGGAAAAAGCTAGAACTCAAAAGAGTAAAATTAGTATTTATTGAGAAACGTAGCTATAAAAAAAATACTTTTTATATTTTTATATATATAAAATATATTTTCATGTCCTTTTCCTTTTTTGCATCAGAGGATACAGAGGTAACTCAGTGCAAATCCATAATGACTCAAAAGTGTTTAACCTGACATGATATTATTCAGAAAGTACTCTCTCCACATAGGCCACGTTCAAAGGCTGGATGGATATCATGTATGCTGCAGTGGATTCTAGAGAGGTATGTGAATGACAGGCTCTCCACCTGAAACATTTACAATGCTCAACTGCTACAAAGCTATTCTAAATGCTGAATGCGCAATGAAGTGTGAGTTGTGACTTGACAATAAATAGTAAACACAACTTTCTGGCATGACATCAAAGTTGTGCCATTGATTTGAGTTCTGTAGCGAAGGTTAAGAATAACGATTTCAAAATTCTTTTTTCTTTTCCATGTCAGGTGGAAGAGCAGCCATCATATGAGATCAACCTTTACATGTACCTATATTTTGTTATTTTCATAATTTTTGGCTCCTTTTTTACTCTTAACCTCTTCATTGGTGTCATCATTGACAACTTCAATCAGCAAAAGTCAAAGATAAGTATCTCTATTTTTAACTAACCTCCAAAATCCAAATGTGTTGCACATTTGAATTGTGCATTACCGGAAAGAATAATCATTATTTGTTTCTTCTGCACTTTGGAGGGAAAGACATTTTCATGACAGAGGAACAGAAAAAGTACTACAATGCCATGAAGAAGCTGGGTTCCAAAAAACCTGCAAAACCCATCCCTCGGCCGTCGGTATGAGCCATTTTACTTACATTCATTCTTCCATTGCTGGATTTTTACATTTATTTCAATATCAGCATTCAATCTATTGAGGTTTTTAAAAACAAATCTACCATATTGCTCTTCTAACAGAATATGATCCAGGGCGTGGTGTTTGACTTCATCTCAAAACAGTTCTTTGACATCTTTATCATGGTGCTTATCTGCCTCAATATGGTGACCATGATGATAGAGACAGATGACCAGAGTCCTGAGAAGGAGGATATCCTGTACCTGATCAATTTGGTGTTCATCGTCGTCTTCACGGGGGAATGCATACTTAAGATGTTTGCGCTCAGACAGTACTTTTTCACTATTGGTTGGAACGTCTTTGATTTTGTTGTGGTCATCCTTTCTATAGCAGGTAAGTGTAGAACAACCCAAGCTCGTTGGAAAAACATGCCTGTGGCGACATTTCTGCAAAATTATATTATTATGAGTGAAATGTCCAGAAAGTGGCGCTAAGAGTGTGCTCAGTTGTGTCCAAAACATGAATCTGGCAATGTTTTGGTTGTTGGTTGTTGCACATTTTCTGAAATAAAAGGTCCTGTTAGTAAAGTAAAAGGTTACTGATAATGATGATATCATCGTCAATCATGATGGCTGACCAACATCATGATGGAGAGCCACCATCATGATAGATTGATCTTGACATTGTTAGCCTCTTTTGAAGACAATTTGCCTTGGCCATAATGTCAAATTAAATGAAAGAATGAAGGTGATTCTGATGACACATATTTATTAAAACATGGAAGAACAACAAATCAAGAACAAGAAAACAGGAACAACACACAGACCAAATCTCGGGATTTAGCTACATTTCACTTATAATTTGCAGCACAATTCACTTTTTGTCATGCAAAGCATAGCATAGGCTACAAAATAAATGATATCATTGAAATATTGAAAGGTGATCATATGAACTATGCAAATGAACGTTTAAAAAACCATATGCAAAATCCAAATTGAATAGCGCCATAATGGATTGCGAAAAGTGCGAGCAAACAATTGTAAAGCCCTGATGAGTAATTATTTGGGTTAGTAAAATAACAGAATGATAGTTTTTAAGTAGAAAAAATATATGTTGAGAGATATAGTAAAATAAAAATTGCTTAAAAATGCACAACTCTTCTTAAAGATACGTTGTTGTTTTTTGCCCCTCACGTGCAAACTATTGGAAAGTGCGGATGAGTCATTAGTCGGGTTATAAAATAACAAAACTATAGTTTTTAAGTAGATAATAACATTTACAACAAAGTAAAAAATATAGTTTGTGTAAAAAGGAATACAATATGTTGGTGTTCTACTGCCACTATTGTTAGTTTCAGCTAAAACTTGCATTGAAATGTATGTATAGGTACATTTTTGGAGTTTTGCAAAAGTGTAGGTAGAGCCATGTTTTTCCAATGAGCCTAGTTTGGTGTGGAATTATAGTTGTCGAACATCATGCCATTATAGTTTGATGCTGAGTTTTTTATATAGAATATCTCAGCATTGATCATACTGATTTTATTAAACTAGATACTAACAGTTCTGTAAGTGCACCTCTGTATATATTTACCTACTGTAACTGAGCTAAATTGTTTATAATAACCCATATTTTTTTATTCCCAAGGTCTAATGTTATCAGACATCATTGAGAAGTACTTTGTATCTCCCACGTTGTTCCGTGTCATCCGACTTGCTAGGATCGGTCGTGTGCTGCGTCTCATCAG
This sequence comes from Pseudorasbora parva, assembly GCF_024679245.1. Classification (NCBI taxonomy): domain Eukaryota; kingdom Metazoa; phylum Chordata; class Actinopteri; order Cypriniformes; family Gobionidae; genus Pseudorasbora; species Pseudorasbora parva. The sequence continues at coordinate 6,219,803 of NC_090192.1, forward strand.
AGGTGCGAAAGGCATTAGGACTCTTTTGTTTGCTTTGATGATGTCACTTCCTGCCCTCTTCAACATCGGACTGCTTCTGTTCCTCATCATGTTCATCTTCTCTATTTTTGGCATGTCTAACTTTGCCTATGTGAAAAAGCAAGCAGGCATCGATGACATCTTCAACTTTGAAACATTTGGCGGCAGCATCATCTGCCTGTTTGAGATCACGACCTCGGCAGGCTGGGATGGGCTTCTGCTGCCTATTATGAACAGCGGCCCTCCGGATTGTGACCCTGACATAGAGAACCCTGGTACGGACGTTCGGGGTAACTGCGGGAATCCTGGCATGGGCATCATGTTTTTCTGCAGTTACATAATCATGTCGTTCCTGGTGGTCGTGAACATGTACATTGCCATCATTCTGGAGAACTTCAATGTCGCTCAAGAGGAGAGTGGAGACCCACTCTGCGAGGATGACTTTCAGATGTTCGACGAGACATGGGAAAAGTTTGATGTTGATGCTACGCAGTTCATTGAATACAACCGCTTGTTTGACTTTGTCGATGCCTTGCAGGAACCTCTGCGAATTGCCAAACCCAACCGCCTCAAACTAATCACCATGGATCTACCCATTGTAACCGGTGACAAAATCCACTGTCTGGATATTCTTTTGGCTGTTACCCGCGAGGTTCTTGGCGACACCATCGAGATGGATGCCATGAAGGAGAGCATTGAAGCCAAGTTTAAAATGAACAACCCCACGTCTGCCTCATTTGAGCCTATCACCACCACTCTCAGGAGGAAGGAGGAAGAGCGAGCAGCCATTGCGGTTCAACGAACATACCGTAGACATCTCCTCAAACGTGCTATCCGCCATGCCTGCTTTATGCGTCGCTCAAAGAGGAAAGATAGGAGTCTGGACGATAAAGAACCTCCTGAAACCGAAGGGTTAATTGCAAGGAAAATGGATGCCTTCTATGGTAGCAACCCAGAACTTGCTATGGCTCTTGAGTTGCAGGCTAGGCCTATGCCGTCTAATTCGCAGCTGCCCGAGCCAACCTCAGTCACGCAGCCTAGAGCATCTGTGACCTACCCTCGACCGCAAGGACAACTCATACTCCCAGTGGAGTTAACAAGGGAGGTGATCCTCCGATCTGCACCCACAACGCATGGCCTGTGCAGTTCAGAGAATGCAACAATTAAAGAGTCAATAGTATAACTGGCAACCAATGTCTTTGGACTAAGATAATCCTTGGGTGTAAAATAGAGTATCACCTGCACACACCGAACAACAGATGCTCCAAAAACAAGACGGCTTAAAGGATTATACAGGACTGCTAGTGTGACAGCATTGGAATGCCATTTATTGGGAGTACTGTTTTTGTATTATTTAATTTTTTATCTTATTTGTTCCCAATTAGAAATGTCCCAGTATACTTGTCACTACTTAACCAAGTTGTTTTGCCCTTATATACGTTTACAGTTGAGCAGTTAGAGACATTTGATATTATTTCTTGTTACAGTACCACTATGTGGACAAGCTCCACAATTTTTTTCATTTGATTTCAGATTTAGCCCACACAGACGTGTGCCAAGTTTGGTTACAATATCTCATTCCATTCAGAAGTTATAAGCCCTGTCCACATAATAATAAATAATAATAATTCATTACATTTATATAACGCTTTTCTGGGTACTCAAAGCGCTTTACATGGAAGGGGGATCTCCTTAAACCACCACCAGTGTTCAGCA